>NC_068421.1:65165963-65465963 GCF_023373465.1 Oncorhynchus keta | reverse complement strand
TGTAACTCTACCTGTACTTATCTCTTCCGAGCACACATGAACACAGAGAATGGCTGGTTTATTAATAACCACAACCAGGGAAGACAGTGGCAAGGAGCTGCCAGTGCCCTGACAAAGCTTTCTGCACGCCCACTGCACCCAGACACTACCACGGTGCTCCCCAACACTTCACTCGGCTAACATTCCTCTGGGAAATCTGGAGGGATCTGAGAATCTGTCCAGGAGGCTGATGAAAGCCTTCTCTCTCCGCTCCAAACCTGAGCGCTTTGCTACCGTTTGTCATTCCGCTCTTTGAAGTGGCTGTAGCAACTGTATGGAATGTTTGTTAAACTTACACATTAAATACATTAGGAAAAAACCTCTCCCTGCCTCCTAATCAGAGAGAGAGAGAGAGAGAGAGAGAGAGAGAGAGAGAGAGAGAGAGAGAGAGAGAGAGAGAGAGAGATGGAGAGAGAGAGATGGAGAGAAAGATCTGTTCTTGTTTTATGTAACTTAGTTTGTGGGGATAGATACAGATGGTCTTTGAAAAGGCAGTGTGAAAGAAGCCTTTGAAGAGCTTAGGTGCTCTCTGCTCCGCTCAGTAAAAGCAGAGTTAAAGCCATCTGTCTGCTTCTATGTGTGACCGCAGGCCAAGGTAACTATGCAATACACTCCATGTTATGGGTTCTGGTGGGTTATAGAGACACCAGGAAAGAGATGAGTTGTACAAGGTCTTATTTTATCTGTAAATAAATCAGGTTTGCTCATACAGTACGTAGCCTTGATCTTCAGCCACACATGGTGGGATTTTACATGAGCCAGAATGTATTACAACATTCATCATCAACATGACTTTTCCACTGTAAAAGTGTAGATGTGTCTATGGAGAGGAAGCCACACACTGATTGATCCGGGTTTTAATATATGTAGTGTGTATGAATGTTTTGCATGCTCTAGTCTGTGTGACTCAGCGTAACTTATAAAAGAAAGCTCTTGTATTGTCCTTTTTGAGGAGATGTGTATTGACTGACTGCTGTGTGCCTGGGCCCTGCAGAGATGTTGAGAATATTTAACTATTGATCAAAGCCTCTCCGTATTATATTTCCTTCACATTGAGTTTCTGTTCGCATTGAACATCATGATCCGACGACTTTCCCCAAAGGTTAGAGAGAGTGATGCGATATAAAAATGCTTCTCTGCGATATTTGTTCCGATAGAGGGGAAATACACATATCCATTCTGCAGAGATCAACAGAAAGAGAGAAGAGAAAGATACTAATATTGACAAAACACTTTGGTTACATGATTGATGTGTTATGCAATGACTGCCAAGCCTGCATCAGTGTGGATGAGCGACTGGCCTACCGTGTGATGTTCTGATTGGTTATAAAGGTCATTGGGGTTATTTCTTGATGGACAGAAAAATCTTCATGATCAGGGCAGTGGCAAGAAATGTGGGCTTAGGCTTTGTAATAACATAATTCCCCAGTCCCAACTCATTGTCAAGTCAATGTGAGTTCAGTCCGCCATGGACTATTTGTAACAGAACATTGTCTTCTCTGACTGTGAACTATGCAAACTGTGACTCAAAGTTATTTCTGATGATACTGAGCAGGAGACTGACTGCAATATGCATCACGTTGATGGTCTGTGAAAATGAACTAAATCTCCTAATTAGTGGGTTTGAGCACATTTGTCGAAACCGATTCCTAGATTGGCCTTTGGAGCTTGTGTGCTCACTCTGAGCCACAGTAATGTCTGAAACTGAACAGATGGAGGGGAATTCTGATTTGGAATATCAAATTATGTTGATGATATTGGCGTGTGTGTGTGTAATGATGTTGAAATCAATGCATGATTAACTGTCCTATACATATGAATGGTTAACCACTCAAAAGTAAAGGACAAAGGCAAAATTTTAAAACTAATCTCTCTCTCTCTTCCCCTCTCTCACCCCACAGTTACACTTGTGTGAGTCGCAAGAGAGTTTTAATTTACGGTCCATTTCTCTTTATGGCAGTATGTGTGATGTGCTAGCTCTGAGCTCTCGGGCTCCTCTAAAAACCCTCCTTGTTTCTTAATCACCAGCAACTAAAATTTAATTAGAAATTCCTTCAGCAGATCCCCCTGCCTCAGGGGAGGCCTCTCTGGGCCGGGTAGGGCCTGTATGTGCTGGTGGGCCAGGCACTGTGTGTGTGTGTACGTGTGAGTGAGAGGGAGAAAGAGAGAGAAGGAGAAAGAGAACGTGTGCGTGTGCACGCATCTGAGGCAGAAGATTTGCCTGTCTCTCTCTCTCTGTGGAGTGGTTCTGGCACTGTGAGACATGTAAGGTTATGATCCTGCCTACTGTTCCCTTCAACAGTGTGATTGGGATACAATGGAGAAGAGACTGTTGGCACACCAACAGGATGAGCATTGGGCTTGTGGAGAACATGCTTGGGAAACTGTTTCTGTCTCTTAAGACCAACTGTGTGCAAGCATGGTAATACCATTAACTATTTAGACCTTTTCTTTTTTTAAATACTGCTCCACAGAATGCGTCAGACATTCCATTCCATTTAGGCTATTCAGAGGTTGATTTATTTATGACAGTGGTATGAGACAAGGTTAATGGGAATATCTAGCTGGCTAGTACTGTAGTTATATGAACGGATGTGTTTTCCACTGCCTTTACTTTTTGTGCTGTTGTTTGTGATCCCGAGGGCTGTGTGGAACAGGTCTTGTGGAAACATAGCTGCAAATAAACAGACCTGCTCTAAATTTGATCCTGCTCTGTTGTGTGTGGAGGGCCCCAGTGTCAGGGCTGATTTATTCTGCTTAGGCAAATGAGTGTGGCTTACAATGTGTGGTACTCATTCTGCTTCTTCAGTACACACAACACTGGAGCCTGCCGCAGGCAGACAAAACCTCTGAAATGGATCTAAGAGCTGTGCAATGGAAGTCATGCTGCATGTTTTGGCATCATGGTTTAATCTCTTTTTGTGCCTGTGCTCGGGTTGTGTGTAGGGTGTGTATGACTCAGATGAACATAAGTTTATGTATATATGTGTGTGTGCATATTTGTGTGTGTTATCATGTTTAGGTCAATGCATGTGTGCTGTGCTGGCAAGAGGGTTAGAGTGTGTGTGTGTGTGTGTGTGTGTGTGTGTGTGTGTGTGTGTGTGTGTGTGTGTGTGTGTGTGTGTGTGTGTGTGTGTGTGTGTGTGTGTGTGTGTGTGTGTGTGTGTGTGTGTGTGTGTGTGTGTGTATGCATAGGTTTGTATGTATATAAATGAAAAGGCTCCCCATGGATACCTGTGACCTGGTCCACCAGGATGCGGGAGGTGATGATGCGTCCATACTGGGAGAAGAGCTGCTCCAGGTCCTTCTGGGTCATGGTCTTTGGCAGACCACTCACATACAGGTTAGCGTCTCGGATGGAGGCTGAGCTGGGACGTGCATATGACACCTTAGGAGATAGGTAAGAGATAAAAATGACTGTAGCATCTAGGAGAACATTTTGAGCGTAGAGCATTGGTTTGTATTTTTTCCAGGGCATTGGCAGAGATGTTGGTGCAAGTTGTTTTTAATGACCTGAATCACAGGGCTTCACCTTACTGAGCTTGTTTTAATTAGCACATAACTTGCGTTACAGCAGATTCCATCTAAAAGCCACTTACACATTAGCCTAGCAGACCCCATGCAGAAGAGATGTGAGGAAGTTAGGTTGGCACCAATTTATCTTCCGTTTTATTTGTTGTATAACATTCATATTTGTGTACTGTAACAAAAGGCTCACACTTCGAACCCTCATCAACCCTCATCATTAATATGGAAGTATTGGACAAAAATAAATCGCTCTTGTTAATTCTTACATAAAAACAAATGCACTCACACATACGGTAGATGGGAGAGAAGGTGTATTTACAGCCTGTAGATGAGGGTGGGAGAGAGAGAGAAAGAGACGAAAAGAGGTCGTTTGGAAATCCTATTTTGGTGAGGGGGGGGGTTGTATTGGGATGGATTGTACTAACTATAACTATGCAACCTAAATGAGGTGGGTGCCTTCTCTCACAGACCCCTCCACAGTTCTGTAACACCCTCTCTTCAGTGTGCTACACTCACCAGCACCTTGGACAGCGCCTCTCTCTCACACACTCGGAGTCCCTCACACTCACACTCTCACACAGACTGTTGTTGCTTGGCTGTCATCTCTCCTGTTAGCCTGGGTCACAGCTCTCATTCTGTCAGAGCACACACTCACCTCCCTCAGTCTAATTTAGATGCTACCATTTCTTTAACTCTTATTTTAAAAGGTCATATAAACTGTAGTATTACACTATATTGGAAGCTACTATTTGAAGGCTGTTCTGTTTGTCATTGACAGGGTGTTCTTCATGATCTTTAACTGGCAAATTAGACCTTGATATTGCAGTTGTGCCATGTTCGCTCTCTCCTGAAACAGTTCCTGTCCTTTGTTGAATGCTGTTCTAATTTCTAGATTGCGATCTGGTTTTACTTTTTCAAAATGTGAGTTTAATCCTGTTATCATTGCTGACTGGAGAACCTTTTCCATCCAGGGTATTCATTCAAAGACATAAATCTTTAAACACTGGCTCCTGAGTGGTGCAGTGGTTTAAGACACTGCATCTCGGTGCTAGAGGTGTCACTACAGACCCTGGTTCAATTCCAGGTGGGTGTGATTGGGAGTTCCATAGGGAGTGATTGTGAGTCCCATAGGGTGGCACACAATTGGCCCAGCGTTGTCCGGTTTAGGGTTTGGCCAGGGTAGGCCATCATTTTCTAAGGCTGGCCATGCTTTCCACCTGGCTACCCCTATCGTGATCAACAGCCCTCCATCCCCACAGCAACTCGCCCAAGCCTCCCCCATTTCTCCTTCACCCAAATCCAAATAGATGATGTTCTGAAAGAGCTACAAAATCTGTACCCCTACACATCAGCCGGGCTAGACAATCTGGATCCTCTCTTTCTAAAATGATCTGCCAAAATTGTTGCAACCCCTATTACTAGCCTGTTCAACTTCTCTTTGTATCGTCAGAGATTCCCATAGATTGGAAATCTGCCACAGTCATCCCCCTCTTCAAAGGGGGAGACACTCTAGACCCAAACTGCTACAGACCTAGATCTATCCTACCCTGCCTTTCTAGGATCTTCGAAAGCCAAGTTAACAAATGGATTACCAACCATTTAGAATCCCACCGTACCTTCTCCGCTATGCAATCTGGTTTCAGAGCTGGTCATGGGTGCACATCAGCCACATTAATGTGCAGCCGTATTCATAGACCTGGCCAAGGCTTTCGGCTCTGTCAATCACCCCATTCTCATCGTCAGACTCAACAGCCTTGGTTTCTCAAATGATTGCCTTGCCTGGTTCACCAACTACTTCTCTGATAGAGTTCAGTGTCAAATCGGAGGGCCTGTTGTCCGGACCTCTGGCAGTCTCTATGGGGGTGCCACAGGGTTCAATTTTCAGGCCGACTCTCTTCTCTGTATATATCAATGATGTCGCTCTTGCTGCTGGCGATTCTCTGATCCACCTCTACGCAGACAACACCATTCTGTATACCTCTGGCCTTTCTTTGGACACTGTGTTAACTAACCTCCAGACGAGCTTCAATGCCATACAACGCTTCTTCCGTGCCTCCAACTGCTCTTAAATGCAAGTAAAACTAAATGCATGCTTTTCAACCGATCGCTGCCCGCACCTGCCCGCCCGTCCAGCATCACTACTCTGACTTAGAATATGTGGACAACTACAAATACCTAGGTGTCTGGTTAGACTGTAAACTCTCCTTCCAGAATCGCATTAAGCATCTCCAATTCAAAATTAAATCCAGAATCGGCTTCCTATTTCGCAACAAAGCATCCTGCCAAACATACCCTCGTAAAACTGACCATCCTACAGATCTTTGACTTCGGCGATGTCATTTACAAAATAGCCTCCAACACCCTACTCAACAAATTGAATGCAGTCTATCACAGTGCCATCCATCTTGTCACCAAGTCTCTGTCAGGTAAAGCCCCGCCTTATCTCAGCTCAATGGTCACCATAGCAGCACCCACCCGTAGCACGCGCTCCAGCAGCATCTCACTGGTCACCCCCAAAGCCAATTCCTCCTTTGGCCACCCCTCCTTCCAGTTCTCTGCTGCCAATGACTGGAACAAACTGCAAAAATCACTGAAGCTGGAGACTCACATCTCCCTCACTAGCTTTAAGCACCAGCTGCCATAGAAGCTCACAGATCACTACACCTGTACATAGCCCATCTGTAGCCCATCCAACTACCTCATCCCCATACTGTATTTATTTATTTATCTTGCTCCTTTGCACCCCAGTATCTCTACTTGCACATTCATCTTCTGCACATCTACAATTCCAGTGTTGAATTGCTATATTGTAATTACTTTGCCACCATGGCCTATGTCTTGCCTTACCTCCCTTATCCTACCTCATTTGCACATGCTGTATATAGACTTATTTTTCTATGGCATTATTGACTGTATGTTTGTTTATTCCATGTGTAGCTCTGTGTTGTTGTATGTGTCGAACTGCTTTGCTTTATCTTGGCCAGGTCGCAGTTGCAAATGAGAACTTGTTCTCAACTAGCCTACCTGGTTAAATAAAGGTGAAATAAAAATTAAAAAAAAATTGTAAACAAGAATTTGTTCTTAACTGACTTGCCTGGTTAAAAAATGTACTTGTGCAAATAAAAACATCTCGGCATAATCACAAAAAATCCTACTTAACTCTGAAGGTAAAAGCATTGGCAGTTAGCTTCCCCTGTGGCCCTCGTCTTTCAAACCTTCCTTCCTTCTTTCCCCTTTGGTTCTATCACTTTCTCTCCTACTCTCCCTGTCAGCCCACCCCAGATGTCTTATCCATCAACACCTCCAATGGCTGGAACAAGTAAGTGTGTGTGTGTGTGTGTGTGTGTGTGTGTGTGTGTGTGTGTGTGTGTGTGTGTGTGTGTGTGTGTGTGTGTGTGTGTGTGTGTGTGTGTGTGTGTGTGTGTGTGTGTGTGTGTGTGTGTGTGTGTGTGTGTGTGTGTGTGTGTGTGTGTGTGAAGAGAGACTGTGTAGCCCTGCTCTTCTCACCTCCAGCGGGCTCCTTCCTCTCACACCTCCACAGGGTAGCAGCAGCAGACTTGTGCTGAGAAACTCTGAGGTGTCATGGAGGAGGAAACCACACGCTTTAAAAGACAGAAACATATCCCAGAAAGACACCACCTGTGTGTGTGAAACTCTGTGGCGAACCGAGCCGCTCCTTTTTGTTTACACCCTACAGTGAGGGAGCACTGAGGGTACGAGTGTTATGGGGGTACTAGAAGGAAAACGTGTGTATGGAATAGGGAGTGATGTGTCTGTGAGTATTATGTGTACACACATACGGATGGATATTCCCATAGGCTTACTGTACACGATCGCCTACATATTAACTACAGTATTGTACTGCATAAAAAACACGTTTCATCAGCTGAGGTTTGGTGTGAAACTGGAAAGTCATATCAAAGACACTAAGCTCTTCATGTCAAGTGTCTTCCCGAAAAGAGGGCTCTAAATGTTTCCTCTGCACATCGACGTATGAACTGTAGTTCAATGACACCACAAGCAGCTCTCTCTTCTCTCCCACCAGAGAGCCTCACACTGGGCTGCAAGACAGAGCTGTCTGCTGCTATTAGGGAGTCTGTCTTCATTTTCATGGCTGCTTAAGATAACCTCTGGTGCAGAAAGAAAGGCCTGTGGCACTGCATGGATATTTTAAGTAGATAATGACCTTGAACACACTTATTAGAAGTTGTAAAAGGGGCATTTTCTTCAGTGCTGCTAAAAGGCCTTATTGATATGGGTAGCACAGTCTAAATAATGGGTTTCGCACAATGGCAAGAATGAAAAGAGCAAAACTCAAATCGAAGGGAGAGAGACAAAAGGGCCTAAACCTCTCATGCAGAGAGGGAATCTGCTGCTATCACTGAGAGCTAGGGTGAAGTCAAAGATGCTGCTCCGTCTGACTGGATAAGATGGACAGACAGAGGAAGCTGAACGACGTGGAACGCTGTGTGTGTATTTGTAAGCAAGAGAGAGATAGGGGAGGACAGTGCGTGTGGGGGGAGACGACATCGCTCACTGGTGTACTTGCTCTTTGGACTGTGTGCTCCAGGATGATGGACACGGAAGATCGCTTCCGTTTTATTACACACAAGCTGTGGGAGGAAGAGGCTGTGCAAGAGCTGAGGAAGCGAGGAGTGTGTGTGTAGCTCTGAATATGCTATGGGTTTTGACAGCGTCAATGAGAAACAGCAGTAGGCTCTTCTCTCTAGCCCAAGGGGACAGGCCATGGCACGCTGGTGATTCCTAAGTGGGCTGCTTCCTAAAGACAAGCCTGATGCGTGGGGACTTGGGAGGACTGGGGAGCGTCACTGCTACAGTAGCCTGGGTTGGGGGCCTGGGTGCTAGCTTGGCCCTCTGGTTCTCCATCTCAGCAGACTTCATTAGTGAGGGAGAGTGGCAGCGGGAATCTACAGACACGGACCCAGTGACTCATCCTAACGCCTGTCAGCTACGCTCAGTGGGTGAGACCTGCGCTAGAGTAACTGTGGGTCATACTGACTGTCACAATCTGACACGCACAGACATACACAGAGAGCTCTGGCTGTCTCCCCACGCCCTTGCCTCTCAAGAGCCCACTTCAAAGCACTGTGCTGGATTGAAAACAGGCTGGGCTGTGTTGATCTGGTGTGGCTGTTTCCCTTTACAATATTGACCTGTCATGTTCAGGGCTGTCGAGGGATTGGGGATTGTGTATGAGCTTCTCCCATTCAGCTCGGCAGGGTAATCTGATCTGATTAGATTTAGAAATATGTTACTGAAAGGGCTTGGATTATGGTAGCAGAGCAGATTACAGTATGGCTTAAAGCGAACAGCATAACGGAGCCATATGAGGGGATAGCGATCATAATCCTGCTCAACAAGTAAAGACAAACGACTGGATATTGAGTATACTAATAAAACTATACTACTTATGAAATTATACTTTTCCCTTCATCTATATTTGACTTCCCAACCTTTAATAAAATGTAATATTAATTTGAGTCCTCTATTTAACTTTGGCAGCATGTAATAAATGTTTTTTCCCTACTGTCTGAAAATCTTTCTAGTTTCACCTTTACATTTTGACATTTTAGAACTGAATTAGCATATCAGTTATACCTCACGGCTTTTTATGCTCTTTGATTCAGCTACTCTCTCTCTCTCTGCATGTATTTAAATTAGTATGAATCTCCTCTCTAGCTTATCAGAAGCCTCAGTCACTGCCCAACATTCCTAAAACCTACATGGGCACTGAAGCAGTGCGTTCCTAATCACATGGCCGCTGGGTGAATTGATATTCAGGGTACAGAACAGTTTTTACCAATCTGACTTACCTTGATAGTTTTGGTTTGAAGTCTGAGTCCGTTTAATGTGTTAATGGCTTTCTCTGCATCCTTTGGGTCTATGTAGTTGACGAACCCATAGCCCAGACTCTGTCCTGTAAAACAGAAAGAGCATTTTTACAATACAGAATTCTACCCAGTACATTCAGAATTGGTACAGATACATTCTAAGTCCAAGTAATGTCTTCACAACTGAAAGCGAAAAAATGTCATTGTTTTTGAAAAACGTCTGACATTGTCATTAATACCAGATTTGTTTTGATTGAACATTATCCTGACATCTCTGGATATTTATTTCAGACAGAGTCGGCTTTGATGAGCTCGTTGACTTTCAACAAACGCCCAAAGCTATTGTGGCTGTGTGATAGTAAAATAAACAAACTTGCTACACAAGTGCCTGGCAAGTCCAAGTGGAGCAACGTACTCATAGCCATTAATGGAACCAGGCAGCAGTAAGTCCACAGTGGAAAAGACTAAGTGAATCTCAAATGTAATGCAGCGCTGCTCTAGCACCAAGTAAATAGCATCCAAGGCAAGCTGCAGCTTTGGGCCAAAGGGAGCTGTATTTCTCACATCAAACACGATGCTTCTCCCTCACTTTTAGTGGATTACCCTGGATTATCATTTCTCCATTGTTCATTAAAAACCTCCTGTCCGGGAGAGAATCTCTGTGGTTCACAGCTATTTTTACCCTTCATCTCGCTGACACTGATCTGACAGCACCCCTCGGAAAGTTTGGACACTAAAATAGAACTATGCCATTAACGCAAAAATATCCTTGGGCCTGTGGATATGTATTCAATATCAAAGTGCCTTCGAAAAGACATCTCTTCTCATACTCCTCAATGTGGGTTGCCGATAATTAGCCAACTGCAGAGCGGCTCCCCCCTCTCTGTCACCTTCCTCCTCCCCCTTCCACTGCTTCACAAGGAGAACTTGAGGCTCGACAAGCATAGCTTACAAAAGGTTAGCTGAAATGAAGTGTGCTTCCGAAGCGCACTCATGCAGAGGCGCCTGGATGTGCTGGGTTGCGATTAATGATACAGTTACATTGCACTTGGGCGGGCAGGCAGGTAGGCAGGCAGGCAGGAGCTGTGTGTGAAGGGAGTCTCAGGTGCTCATCCCTCCTCTGCATGCTCACCCTGGCCCTCAGCGCTCAGATCTAGGAGGCCATCAGGGCCCCTACACTGTCATGTCCGCTGTGCCAAGCACCTCTCTAAAGTCCATGTGTGCTTGTATATGTTTGTAGGCACATGTGCCGTATACATACTATAAACACGTGTCCGTGTGTGAATGGATTCCAAATGAACACAAGGAACTGTCTCTGTTTGTGATCCCTCACTCCCTCCAATTCTGGTGCAGTCTACACCAGTGTTTCTTTGGGAGTTGGCACCAGTCCCTGTGCCCACCTTGGCAAGGCTGGATGGGAGATCTGGGTGTGCCCCTCCTCCCACCCCCTGGCACCACTCCCTAGGTGAGTGGAGAAATGGGGTGAGGCAGCTGCTTTCAGCACGAGGCAGCTCCAAGAGGGGATTCCACCCACCAGTAACAGAGTAGCCCACAGCAGGGGTCCATGGGCTGACTGCTTCCCGGAGACACAACGCCAACGCACAGAAACATACACTCATACTGCATGTAAAAAACATTTTTTTGCAAACTATGGACCGCTGATGTGAATATACCACTAAAACGTACACAGTAAATAGAAAGTGTACACACACACCCTGACAAGGTCAAAAAGCGGTAGTGCGCAGACTGTGGCCCAACATTGGCAGGCAAACTTGTCTTGGCCTTTCACAACAACGACTTGCTCTGCACGCACGCAGCCCAGCAGGTTCAACCCAGCACGATGCCTGACTGAAATAAATACACAGGCCTAGCACAGCATGGTTCAGAACAGCACAGCTCAGCACGGCGCAGCACAACATGCCTCAACGCTGTTCTACACAGCACAGCAAAGCTACTACTACAGTACATAGCTGTCCAGGAGAGTGCAGGTGTTTTAGCACAAAAATGTTTTAGCTTTTTGTATAAAGGATAATTTTCTGGTTGTTTACTGTGTTATATATAGGAATCTAGATCCACGTGTCACTAGAAAGGCTGAGTGCCATTTTGAAGGATTGTACAAATGCCATTAAGGATAATTATAGACAAACATCTGGAAAAAAAGGCATCCCAGGAAGCTGAAAATGCCATTAAGATAGCATAATAAATACCCTCTAATGGAAGAGCAAACAGGAAATTATCCCTATGCCGTTTAATTTGTCTAATGGATACATTAACTTACACATTTTAATTGTCAATTAAAACCCCAAACCAAAATGATGCATTGCAGTTTTAATGAGCTTTTAATGAGGATAGATCTTCATTTTCCATGACTTTCAGCTCCTAACAACAGCAATCCCATCCCATCCCCAAATCTGGAGGCGTTTGAACAACATGTACAAACTAAAAAGACAATGCTTAACATCAGTTAAAAGGGATATTCTTCATAAATAAACAGCTTAGTGACGTTAGTAGTGGGATCGTGCTGAGCTCCTTCATTAGGATGAGTTGAGCTAAAAGCACAGGGCCAATAGTTGTGTGTGACAGTGGATCCCCCCTCTTTGTGATCCAGAGTGGTGCGTTGGTTCGTAGCAGACGTGCGCGGGGATAATTGAGCTCATTAGTTGTGACATTAACACAGCAGTGCCATAATGCTTCATAACAGCTGTCCCGTTTTATCCCTAACCACTACTGATGAGAGAGCGGGCCGGGGTAATTGAGACCACCTCACCAGGTCTGCACCGCTCCCCGTACAGTCCAAAAATAAATACGAGGGGGAAAGAGGCAGTGTACCAAATGCTTTTCCTTGGCAAATCACTGCTATTTCCAGTGAGTGGCTCCTCTCGGTGGTGCTACAGTATGACTAAGTCATTATTTGTTTCCTGAAGAGCAGCAGGTTGCGGAATGTGTGAGATGATAAAATGAGTGTGTTTCCAGCGGGTGTTCTGCCTCTCCCGATGTGGTGACTTGCACAGAGAACCACAGACACACACACCGTGTGGAAAGAGAGTTGCCCGCTGGGGCCTCCTCTGTCATGGCTTCCATACACGTATGGTCTTCCTTCCTTCCTATTGTTTTGTATTGTTAGATATTAGTGCACTGTTGGAGTTTTGCTACACCCGTGATAACATCTGGAAAATATGTGTACTCGACCAATAAAATTGTATTTATTACCTTTAAGTACCCTGTAGATAGTTACAGTACCTCCATTCCATTTATTAACATGCATGCCTGTACACAAGACATGATCTGTAACCTAGTAGTAAACAATATCCTTCTGTGATTGGGCCCTTCATAAAAATAACAATTGCCTTAATATTTCACAATGGTTAAGACAACATTGCGATGCTCTGTATTAATGACTTACAACCTGTTCTCTCTAAGCCTCCATGTTCGGTCTGTGTCTCGGAGTCCCCACTCCATCCCTGTCAGTGAAAATGGCTTCAATCTGTCATATAAGATGCAATGGGATGAGAGAGAAGAGGGGGAAAGTGCACTGTGCACAGGATGACAGTGCTATGAAAAGCTGACAGTAACATACGTTGATAGCACTAGGTTCCTGAGGTAGAAACAGGCATATTGGTTTGGTCAGTCTTAAATTTAGCCACATTTAAGATCTGGAGGAGGAAAGAAAACATTCCAGTTTGTCAAAACAGATGTGTATCATCGTGTTGGTTCCCTGACATTTTACCCTTGTTGCAACAGCAACTTGGGAACTATTTTTCACGGACCAGCACTCTCCAAAATATTTGCGAGAGTAGTCACCAACTTAAATTCCGACAAATACACATATACAAACTTCTAGAAGTTCCCAGTTCAGTATTATGTTGTTAAAGTTCAAGAAGTTAGGTTTTGTTTGCTAATCTCCTAAAGAAAGTACAATCACCTAATGTGCAGTTTTATGATATGATTGAATATACATTTATAATTCACACTTTAAATCTACATAAACCACTTAGCTGCGGTAAGTGCTTCTAGTACGAAAAACTGACAGAGGCTCAATTCATTCTAACTGGCTGTTAATAGCAAAAGTTATTTTATTACAGCAAACGTGGACTCAGAGCTATTAAGGGCATTTTGTATGTCACTGTTTACCATTTGCATTTTTGGCCATATTTCATTTTTATACCTACAGCAATGGCATAACACTGAACAATTGACAAACATTAGGTCATAATATAAACATTTGACTATAATGGCATTCAAACACTAATACAGCCTTACTATAGCTATGTGCTTACATTAGTGTGACTAAATTGCTGACCAAATAAACATTCCACACATACACTGCCTCCGCTCAGATGTCTGTTCTCTAGGGTTGCCAAGGTAGCAGCAACTGTAATATGCAGGAGTCTCCCACCCACCCCCAGTCCCTCCTCCCAATCGGTGGCTGCTGCCTGAGGCGAGTTGGATGGAAGCTCAAAATGTGTAGGATGTCTGGGAGGATAGCAGAGTAGCAGGAGAGAGGACCCCTGTGAATCTGGGACACCCCAGCTCCATGACGTCAGGCCCTGGATATGACAACAGTGGCAGCAGCAGCTAGAGCCGGAGGAGTGCGATGGTCCTCCAGATCTGGGGACTGGCTGACTGGCCCACTCTCCCTCTCCCATGTATGGGCCACTCAAGCAGCACAGGGAGTGGGGGGAGAAGCAAGGAGACAGCCAGGGTGTTTTATCCCTGGGATTCTAAAAATGTATTGCGAACACACATTTAAGTTTTTGAGTTCCAGGCATCTGCACTTATGGGCCTGGCTGGTCTGTAATACCTGGCTTAAGAGAAGGCGTCAGATGTGTGTTCATCTCATCCCATACCAGGTATATGAATGCCTTCTTTAACCTTCTATGGTTTCTGTCTTGCAGTATATTCATGTATTCTGGATTTAACAAATGAAAGCGATTTGAAATGAAGTCAATAGGTATCTGCTAGTATGTCTAAGGTGGTGCAGAGTTTGTTTTCTATCTTTCACTTTGGTTCAATTTAAGAGCTACCAGCCTCATTGTCATACTAAGTATCTTATATCATACTGTTTTTATCATCAGCGTTCTAAGCTATTTTATGCACGCTTGCATCATATTAATTGTTATATGAACCAGTGAGATTCATGTGAACCGGAGGAGGGTGAATACACACTGTGTTCCACTCTGCAAAGCACTGACATTCATTCCTGATGCTCACCACTATGGAACGTTTGATTGCGCAAGAGCTTGGTAAACAAACAGTTCCAGCAACAAACCATGTATTGGAAGTAAATAAAACGCATTGGCTTTGACTGTGAATCCATGGAATTTACAGATAACTGCCAAACAACAAAAAAAACAAATGATGGAACCCCACGAGCTTAGAAAAACTTCAATCCACCATGGCATAGATTCTACAAGTGTCTGGAACTCTACTGGAGGAATGCGACACCATTCTTCTTTGAGAAATTCCATAATTTGGTGTTTTGTTGATGGTGGTGGAAAAACGCTGTCTCAGGCACTGCTCCAGAAAGTCCCATAAGTAGCTACTCTTCCTGGGGTCCAGCAAAATTAAGGCAGTTTCTACAATTTTAAAACATGACAAGACATTCACAGATTTCACAACACACTGTGTGCCCTCAGGCCCCTACTCTAGCACTACCACATATCTACATTACTAAATCTATGTGTGTGTATGCATGTGTCTGTGCCAATGTTTCTGTTGCTTCACAGTCCCCGCTGTTCCACAAGGTGTTTTTTTGTCTGTTGTTTAAATCTAATTTGACTGCTTATGTCAGTTACTTGATAGAGTTCCATGTAGTCATGACTCTATGTAGTACTGTGTGCCTCCCATAATCTGTTCTGGACTTGGGGACTGTGAAGAGACCTCTTGTGGCAGGTCTTGTGGTGTATGCATGGGTGTCCAAGCTGTGTGCCAGTAGTTTAGACAGACATCTCGGTGCATTCAACATGTCAATACCTCATAAATAAAAGTAGTGATGAAGTCAATCTTTCCTCCACTTTCAGCCAGGAGAGATTGACATGCATATTATTAATATTAGCTCTCTGTGTACATCCAAGGGCCAGCCGTGCTGCCCTGTTCTGAACAAATTGCAATTTTCCTAAGTCCTTTTTTGTGGCACCTGACCACACCACTGAACAGTAGTCAAGGTGCGACAAAACTAGGGCCTGTAGGACCTGCCTTGTTGATATTGTTGTTAAGAAGGCAGAGCATCGCTTTATTATAGACAGACTTCTCCCCATCTTAGCTACTACTGCATCAATATGTTTTGACCATGACAGTTTACAATCTGGTGTTACTTCAAGCAATTTAGTCATCTCAACTTGCTCAATTTCCACATGATTTATTACAAGATTTAGTTGAGGTTTAGGGTTTAGTGAGTGTTTTGTTCCAAATACAATGCTTTTAGTTTTAGAAATATTTAGGGCTAACTTATTCCTTGCCACCCACTCTGAAACTAACTGCAGCTCTTTGTTGACTGTTGCAGTCATTTCAGTCGCTGTAGTAGCTGAAGTGTATAGTATCGAGTCATCCACATACATAGAAACTCTGGCTTTAGTCAAAGTCATGGCATGTTGTTAGTAAAAACTGAAAAAAGCAAGGGACCTAAACAGCTACCCTGGGGAATTCCTGATTCTAACTGGATTATATTTGAGAGGCTTCCATTAAAGAACACCCTCTGTGCTCTGTTAGACAAGTAACTCTTTATCCACATTATAGCAGGGGGTGTAAAGCCATAACACATACATTTTTCCAGCAGCAGACTATGATCGATAATGTCAAAGCTGCACTGAAGTCTAACAAGACAGCCCCCACAATCATTTTATCATCAATGTCTCTCAGCCAATCATCAGTCATTTGTGTAAGTGCAGTGCTTGTTGAGTGTCCTTCCCTATAAGCATGCTGAAATACTGTCAATTTGTTCACTGTAAAATAGCATTGCATCTGGTCAAACACAATCTGTTGTCGGCTATTTGAGCCAGTAAAGGGGGCTTTACTATTCTTGGGTAGCAGAATGACTTTAGCTTCCCTGGTTATAAATACAAATGCATTCATTTTCCTAAAGAAATGCAGCCTAGTGCACAAAATTATCCAGAAAAATGGGCAACTGACAATGATCCAATTCCTGCATTGGTGTCACCTGATCAGTCATTTCCATTCTCTGTATGCTGATGACCAGAATCACTAAAACTTTCCTAATGTATTCCATTAAAAGTTGTCATTCAATATGTTACCAGGTCCACAAGAATATCACTAGCTCTCCCCAAGGGTGTATGTTTATGTTATTAGAGGCAGACAGAGACGGTGATGCTTCAGCTCTGGCTGAAGATGTTTGCATTTTTACTGAGGATTAGGATTTTAATACCGTCTTTATAGAGATACACACAAGTCTGTTGGAGAACCTTCTGTTTTAGTCAACACCTCAAACACCCTGTACTTCACTCCCTTCCCACTGAAAAGTGGAACCTGCTGCCACACAATACAACTCACTTTGTGTCTCTCTTTAGTTTTTTGTCTTCAGCCTGAGAGAAAGTTGAGAGGGTGATGTGCCAGAGTCAGTAAGGGCATGTGTGGGCTCTAGTGATGTGCGTGTAAGTTTGCCTTAAATAAAAGATTAACCTGTAGGTCCCTGGTGTATTACATGCGCAGCAAGAAAGGCGTGGGGGGCAGGGTAAACAATCTGAGGTGGCACTTCACTGAGCTGGAGCGGGCCTGACAGACGAGCGCAGAGTGGCCGGGTGGGCTTGTACCTCACGCCGCTCTCGCTTCATCAAAGCTGACAGCACCCGGTCCAGAGAAAAGAGAAGCCTGTCTCTTACAACACTCTGGCTTTAGGTAGCTCTCATCACCTTGTCATCACAGACATCCTCCTTCCCTTTGAACTGCAGTGGAAAGGAATTTCACATTCTGTACTTAAAAAATGTACATACAGTTAACTGAAAGGGCAGGTCCATATGCATTAATGTCCTGTATGTGGTATTTGAGAATGTCGTGTTTTACATGGTATTCTGGTCAAATGTCTAGAAAGGTATGTTTGGAAATGCACAAGAAAGGGCTCAGGTGTATATTAAGCTTAAAAAATAGTCCTCCCCGAAAGTCAGATAATGATACCAAGTAGTTGTGCATGCAGCCTCCTGGCATTCCCTCAACTGAGAGGGAGAAACGGTTTGTTAGTCTAAAAGTTTCAACGACGAAATTGCACCCATGGGAGCACAACACAGACATCCACTGGAGAAGGGGGATATTTATAACACACTTTGTGTTCCTAAGTCATCAGAGACCTTGTATGGTAGAGAAGAACTTTCAACGTTCTCAGAAATGGCCTTACTTTCCCATTTAGGTCAGTGAGAGCTTCCTGGTAATCTTGTGGTCCTTTGTGCCTCAGTTGGTAGAGCGTGGCGCCTGCAACACCACATTTTGTGGGTTTTATTCCCGCTGGGGCCACACATACGTAAAATGTATACACACATGACTAAGTTGCTTTGGATAAAAGCATCTGCTAAAGTCATATATTATTACTCTATGATGTCTCTTTTTACTCTCTCCGATATAAAATGTTCGACCTCACTGTTTACTGTGCATCACACATGGAAAAAATATATGTAAAATGAGTGGAGAGTGTGGTTTCCAGGTGCTATTCTTATATATACTACACATTACCTTCCTGCCAGCTCGGGCCCATTATTGTAAAAAGATGGCCCTGTACTTCCATCAGCCTGCTGCTGCCTGAGCCACTGTCTAGCCTGGCTGCTTCTCATGGTCAAGAGTAGATGTTGCTCTTCAACACTGGCCCTTTTTAACGAGATTATCAAGGAAGAAGTGTCACTAAGTAGGATCTAAAATGAAAGCCATTATCTGGCATTATCTCAGAGCAGCCTCCCCCATCCATCTGCTATACCACCCACACAGCCACTAGGCTGGGATTAGAGGCATGATTAGCTGGGAAGTGCTGCTTAAACACCCCTGTGCCACATAGCACTGGGTTTCTTCACTTTGCTGCTCACTCGGCCAGCTCCAGGCCAAGCCCCATCCTCCTGCTCTGCAGTAACCAGCTGGAGTACTGTCCAGGATCATAGTCCCACCCTGTACCACACCCACCCACTTCCTTTCTTCCCATGGCCAGTGTTTCATCGTACCTGTGATCTTGTCGCGGACCAGTTTGCAGGACTCAATCTCTCCGATGCTGCCGAACAGGCTGCGGAACTCCTCCTGGGTCATGTTCTGGGGCAGGTAGTTGACAATGAGGTTGGTCTTGCTGTCGTCGGTGGGGCCTCCAGTTTGCATGGGTGAAGGGCAGCTGCGGCTGTTGCTGGACGGCCCGTTAGCCGTGGTGCCGTTGGGGCCGTTCGTCACCTGAGGCTCCATGTTGCTGATTATCTGAGGGAGGGAAGGGTTCGGGAAGAAGAACAATTAAAGGGGGGGTAGGAGGTATGGTGTCTCAATCTGAGAACCATGATTCATTATTGGACCTCACATAAACACAGTAAACATCAAATCTACATTTCAGGCCATCAAAACTCAGACAAAAGAAACACCAAGTTTAACTCACAGTATGAGACCATAAAGTGAACACTATATGTACACATGCAACTTAAACTCCTACATATTCATGCAGACATAGCTGTTAGAGACATGAGTGATATTTTTGAGTTCTTCTCTGTGCTTTGATAGCTGGTGCAGTTAGAGAGTGGTAACAATTTGAGCGATTCAGCGGGGCACTGCTGTCTGTCATAGGGAACATTTGCGGCTGGTTTTGCAGTGTGCTTTAAGAGCAGGTGTTTGAAGTAGAGCTTGCAGGCCCTTGAGGGAGGAGGCATTGAGGAAAGGCAGTCTGATGTGCTTATCTACTGGCAAACACTTATTTCAAGATCCCAAGACTGCCACCAAATATATTCAGCCATTAGCATAAAATCTGTGTGTTTAATGGTATTATTTGATTCTCGGTTACAGTCAGTTGATTACCATCATCCACTTACACAGAGAAGCTGAGCCTAAGAGGTTTATGGAAGGTCTGTGCGAGGTGTGGTGTGTTTGTGTTTGGAGATATAGGGTGACAGAATAGGAACCTCAGGGTGCCTGCTGTTAAAAGCATCTGCCCCACATGGGGGTGAAAACACCCCAAACAAGGTTCTTTGAAAGGTAAACTTGATGGGCTTTTAACTAAAGACGATATAGGAAAATGTAACAGTGTGAACAACAGCCACTGATTTACTTTTCTGTGTTTTATTGAAAGTCTGTACCAGAGACACTGTGGCTGTGTAGACTCTGAGTTTAATCTGTCAGTGTCTGTACAACACAACTATAAAAAATCATTAAAGCTTCAAAATGTAACTTTTTGGGTGACCCGACCAAATTTACACAGAAATGTGAGTTATAGATCTGTCATTCTCATCGAACGCAAGTCTAAGTAATGGTAGATCTGTTCTGTGCACTATTTCTATGCTTCCCATTGTTAAGTTTCGCTTTTGCGTCTTTAACTTAAGGTTTTGTACACCAACTTCAAACAGCTGAAAATATATCTTTGGTTATTGAAAAAATATTTCACAGCGGTTTGGATTTTACAATGATTCTCTACACTATACAATGCTTGTTTGGTCACATAAACTAAATGAACTATTAGAATTCTACCATCGAGGAAATGGCAGAGAGATTTCTGCATATTTCACCTTTAACAAAGAACCTTGGAAAAAAACACAGGTAAACACTTCCAGAGGTGAACCAAAATGAACTAACGGTAGTATAAAGCTCACCTCTAAAATGACTGTTAATTTGGTGTCATTTAAATAAAGATCTAAAAGATGAGGAAAATAGGTTACATGTTTCTGCTGTTTGAATCAAAAGTGAATCAAAATCATAGAAAAGGAAAGATCTTAACAGAGGTTTGGTCATATATATATATATATATATATATATATATATATATATATACACTTTCTAAATATGCTGGTTTTGAATAGAGGTACAAACGTCAATGTTATATATAACCAGCATATTTAGAAAGGTTTCCCCATCTGACTGTAGCTAAGTTAATGTTTTGGTAGCAATGATGTTGTTGAAAACTGGTCTAAAAACTAAAATAGACAATATTTTATCACAATATTCTGAACAATCATTATCAGTCATGTAGATCTCAACTCTATTGTTTTCTCCTTTGGTTTTCTAACACGAACCTCAAGCCTGAGACATACATTATCTACAGTGGAGGAGGGTATATCATAAATAAACTTGAATGTGAATCATTTCAACCCCCATCTTCTCATTCCACACACACCAGTCTACTTTACAATGGAACAACACACAAGATAATGCCTGGAGCACACAGCAGAATACAAACAGAGAACCGCCTCTTTAAAAGCGCTCATGATCTATTCTGCATGCAAATTGTGCTTTTGACAGTATCGTCACCATTCCACCAAAGAAGGACCGTGGAGACAGCGAGGAAGAAGGGATAAAGTACCTAGCAGTAACAAAGTTGATTGGGGGGCCTTATTAAATTTGTTTACACTTCCTGCTGAGCTTCATTCTGTCAAAAATACTTTCAACTCCATGGGACGTGTGCTTTGAGTTTTCACCAGGGGAAAAAAATGGCTACCTTGAATTACCCAAGACCCGTCAGTCAGATTGACCAATTATAATTTCTACCCCCTGCCACCGGCACTACCCATGCTCAGCTGTCCATTGTGCCTCAGTGGCTGGGTATCTCTGCTCTCCCACAGAGTAGCCCAGTGCTGAGAAAGGCAATATCTCCATGGTCTCTCTGGGTTCCTGGCCGAGGCACTACAGCACACAAGCAAAGCCTTCAAAGGAGCTCTAGCGTCAGCCTGAGGACAGACACCGGGCCTACTGATTCAACAGAACACTAGCTAGCTAACACTAGCTTCAGATTAGAGCTTGTTTCCCCTGACCGGGCTGAAACACAATGCTGGATTTACAGCCTCCATTAATGCCATTGGGCATGGTGTGTGGGAGGGACCTGCTTCCTCTGGACTAAAATGGAGGCCTTAGTGGGTTCAGAGTGTAGGAAATAAATATTGGTTCATGAATCTAATGTGTGTGAGTCATGCAAGGCGTGAGTAAGGCAGTGTCTCTGGAGGCTGTGTCTGTGTGGAGGAAGACGGAGGGGATAGAGGTCCATTAGAAGAGGTTAAAGTTCACCCCTTTAGATGAGTGAGTCGACAGAAACACATCATCCAGGCCTATCCTTAATACTTATGTACCGGTGATTTAATGTCATGGGTTTTTATTATCGAGGATTTTGATGTGTATTATTTAGATTTGAAATAAGATTGTATTTATGTGACTATGAAACAGTACCTCACATTGGGAGTGAGGTAAGAAGTGATTTGCAAGGCTGGAATATTTTCTCATATCGTACATCACAACTTGACAAAATGCATAAATTGTCCATTACCTATACTGTCATCATTATTCAATAAATAACACACCAGATGCAATAACAAAATTACAGAAGGGGAAATATATAGCCGACATAAAAACATTTGGATGCAAAATTTAGAGCATTTATATTTATAGGACCTAAAACATGTACATTAAGATTGATGAATGGTTAAAGCATTATCATTTTACATCCAATATTGTAAAGATTCACATATTTATATTATATATAAAGCTATATTTACTCTACATCTTTTTTTCCACTCACAGTAAATCAATCAGCATCCTCCCAGCACACAGTACATTAGGTTGGCAGAAAAAGTAGCTGGCGCAGTGGGTCTGCCCGGCCGGCCTGCATCAGGGCCCCTCCCCTCTGGCCTAGCAGACAGACAGGACTGCTCCTTCAGCAGCACTGTCATCACCATTGATAATGTCGGGTAAAAAGCCATTTTTGTGGCTGTCTCCTTACCATCTTTGGCTGTGTCAGCAATCCCTTCTCTGCCCAGCCCTGTAGCTGCGGGAGTTCTGCCTGACGCCACTGTGTCTCTGTCGATCCCTAGGAGGTTTCAGGGTCAAGATTTAACATGCTTGTTTTTCTACACAGGCCTTACGGTCACCAGCCACACTAAAACACACAGGTGGCTTTGCTTCCTTCCAGGTAGGGGTTGGTTTCTGTATAGGAATACTGCTCATTGAGACTTAGGTATAATTCAGATAAGGGACCATTACTGTAATGTTGGTGTTGAGTATAACGTGGTCTATTTGGGGAGAGGAGGATAGACCTGACTTGGGAACTATGGTGACCTCTGTAGCATTAACGATGTGGATATCCCTCTCACTCCTGGTGAGTAAACAAGCCCCTTGACAAAGACAGCTCCTCAAATGAGCTGCGGGCTGCAGGCAGCAGTATCCTCTGCAGAATATAGAGCTGAAGCTGTAACACCAGGATTTTGAGGCTGACCCCTTGCTTCATTTACTCTCCCAGACAGAGGGATGAGAAGGTAGAGGAATGCAATGGGATGTAACCAGTCAGGGTCAGGTGATGGAGGAGACCATTCTTCCTCTGGGGGGTGTTATTGGGGTTCCAAATGAGAATGGACTGTCAGTTGGAGAGGGGAATGGGGAATAGAGAGGGGCAGCTTGTGTATGCTGATAGGTCGGCGTGTGTCAGGATGTTTGGGTTGATAATTTGGGGAATGTAAATTGAGCCAATGAATTATGGGTACATTTCCTTTACCAGATGCCACCTCTGTTTTAGTTTAGGTGAAGACCGAAGGTTATAGCAACATATTACAGCTTTAGAATATAAAGAACACACTGTATTATTACACATTCATCTTTGGGGGATTAATACTTATGGTAATATACATTTTTGATGTAGCTTTTTCTTATGATCTAGATTTTCCCATTCACAGGGATTCAGATGAAACAATACACTGCTTGAGTCAACCTGAACCATCATATACACAGGATTTGTCAAAGTGAATACAGGTATGACACAGACCCCTATTTTTAGCCAAAGAAAGCAGCATGGGCTGGATAGCCTTAAATAGATATGCCCCCAAGGCTTGGTACCCAGTGGACATAAGAGGTCGCCCAACATGGTGGACCAACGTCCATTTTAAAGGAGAAGGCATATTGATCATGCAACATCCTTTTTTCCCCATTGAGTTTTAATCTCATTTAAAATTCTGAAAGCTAACCTGAAAAGAGATGTTAAACAAAGGTGAAACATTAAAAGCATTTTTCACCCCATCTGTTATGGATAGCTTTGAATGGGCGAGTCTAAAATGAATGATTTTGCCAAAGTAAGCACAATATGCAGCATGTTCAAATGAGGTCCCAAAACATGGTGAAAAGCAGCAAGCAGGTGTAGGACTAAACATTTACTATGGTTTCCAAAACATTTGATCAAATTATGTACTGCCCACTCTACTGAGAGGTTGTGGGTAGTATTGCAGCAAAAGGGTAGTTTGTGTTCCTTTTGTATTCACATACTGTAGCTACAATATCAACTCTATGCAAACAAATATCTATTCTAAAACCAATTTCCAAGCAAGCAAACAGTTGCTGAAATATTGAGAGATTTTAGTGGGTATTAGATATACGATAAAGACGTATGGTAGCTGAAATCTACATTCTATTGTTTTATTACCAGTAGCATAACAGATATGCAGCCAAGTGTATCAATACAGCCACTAATAATGATTCTCTCCCTCTTTCTATGTCGGTCTGGCTCTCTCCAGTATGAACACAACACACACACTTCCTGATAACATCTCAAATAATATTCAAATGAAGGGACAGTGGAATTACGTAAAAAACAACAACAACAGATGAGCAATCGCTCATGGTTACAATGTCCATTATTCAGGGAATATATTTTGGTTGTGCGCAGCAGACATTAGACAGAGTTATTATATAATCCATATATTCTCTAGTGTGTCAAATATTTGACACCCTGTAAGGGCTCCCCATCTTCTTGAGCTCCTGAGGTGTGTCTGGTATGGCAGTCATGTAGAAAATGTTATAACTGCCCACAGAGGACATTATCTCCCTCCGCAGCCTGCGTCATCTAGCAAATCTCACATGACCAGAAGCCTCTCCTCTGCCACGGTGACACTGTAAAAGCGCCACTTTACTGCCAGGCAGACCTCCTCTGCCCAAACGAGCTTAGACAATCAATTTCCTGTGACTTTGCTGGGATGGATGCGGAGAGGAGACACTGCAGTGGATCAGAATGCGACAGTAGTATAATTGAACTGATAGCGCCTGGAACAAAATGGAGGTCAGTTGGATGGTTGTTTGTGATTTCAATGTCTCGCCACATCCCAGCATTCTCTTATATGCTAGAACAGAGGATGACCCCAACAGGATATTATACACTGACTCATTAGACTATCAGTAAAATTATCCTTTCAGATTTTCCTGTTTACATGGACATGTTCAATCATAAAACACGGAATGAAATCCAATCTGTTAAATATTTCATATTTTTGAATCAAAGGGTTGTCCATCGTACAGTAAAGTATTCTGTAATTCTGTCATCTAATACAGTGAAAGGTCATAGTGTCCTCGATCCATTGAAATGCTCATTTCAAGGAGAGGGTAGGTCACAAACTCAACCATTGAAACCCCAGTATGCACCAATTCCCTCAAAGTGCTTCAGAGTAAGAGGGAACTTGAGTTATCAAAGCGATTCAGACACATTTACTGTATATGATTTTTGTATCTTAACTCCAGGTCAGTGAAGTTCCCTCCATGCTATAGATTTTTTTCTCTCCATCCTTTTATTTTTCGTTGCCTTTTCAGTCATCCTGCAGGTCAGACGGAAGCTGGGTCGGATCAATCAGGAAAGTAATCTGGAACACCTTGCGCCGCACCCGCCTGACTCCACCAACATCGATCCGCATCTACTTTGCCAAATGGATTTTTCCCTTCCCTTCTCTGTGTGACTCAGAATAATAAATGTTTCAGTGCTGTATGTAAGCAATTTTTCATTTCACTTTGCTTGACTTTTTCCCCTTATGATGTCCACTGTTTTATGGGATCGATAGAACTTTCCCAGAACCCTCTCTTGGCCTCTCCACTGAGTAATCTACGTACACTCTCTAGGGTCAAAGGTCAGGAGACGAGAAGGCAACGCGCCGCTATTAATTGCAGAAGATGTCTGCAGCAAAGTCAAGCTCTTTCAATATCACAGCTACATCTAGTCTAATCTCAGACTACCTTGGAGACATCAGTCTTACATTGTTTCAATTTCATCAATTCTTTATTATATTGTCCAACTGTAGACACTTATATAAATCTCAGAATGTATCCTCAAAACAAACTTAAAATATACACTGGTTATACAATAAATATGAAATGCATCCAAGGTCTGCTTCTAGAAGGTCCTAGCCTGACATTCTTTGACCGTGGGCTAAATCTCAGATCCGACAGCTAAGTCTGTCAGTGTTACTCTCCACTTCTGAAAGCACCATGTGCATCAAATGGATTTCTCACTCTAACTCACTGGCTGTTAAAGCTTTCTGCTAGCATCTTAAATCACCCTCTCCTTCTTCCCAGCTCTGATGGTAATTGGAAAAACAACTTATCTTTAAAAAAAGCAAACACTAAAGCACAAGTAAACGTCCGCCAGACTACTTTCAGGAAAGTTCAAATTGCAAACAAAAGACCACTTAATAACCACTAGAAGGGAAACATTGGGAGAGCCTGAAACTTTTTCCTACACAACTGAATTATAATTAGGCCTGAATTCAATCAAAATGTAATCTAGCTTCTCTGCAGTGAGCTTTTTCCTGATTTGTTTTCGTGGCATTGGAGTTGTAAACTGCCTTAGTCTAGAGAATAAGCAGCCCACGGACAGTGACCATAGGGACCTACGGGCCGCAGTCTCCTGCCACTGCCAAACCCTAGGTGGACTCAAGCCATTTGTACATTGGCTAAATCCCAACTCTGCACCAATGCATGGAAGCAGAAAATTGGTGAGCATCTTGATTCTGAGATGACACTTCAATTTGTGTGGCTCCACTGACCTGTGCCATCCTCCCCTCCCCTGAAGTGGTGTGAGAACTCCTGGCCACCTGCCTGGCCGTACCCTGTACCCTAGGCGTATATGTTCGGGCCCAGGGGCCTCTGGGGGTCCTGTCCATGAGCCAGCATGGGGAGAGGAGCTGTGATATCCACAGGCTGCAAAAGGCCAGCTGAGACTGAACTCTGAATACAGTGGTCCACTCAGAGAGCCTCACAGCCTCATCACTGACAAAACATCAATACTACATGTGCATTGGTCTAATCACACCGCTCATGTGGGATATTAATGTTCCCTTAATAGGTTATTAAGTCTTCATGACAGATTACATTATTTCATTTAATACAGTTTAACTAAAGGAGAGAGAGAGAGAGAGAGAATAATACCACCCATGTCTGCTAACCCCAGTCCTAAGGCTGATTCCCAACGACAGGGTCAATACACTGTCACCCCTCACTATGCACGCACCCGCGCCACTCTATCACTACTACATGACTGGACCCTCATCTACACAAGTGGGATACTTCTGAATGAAGGTGACTACAGTACAATGCAGTCTTGGTTTATATTAGTTCGTATTTTAAGTGAAAGCTCATTACCATCTTGAGGTTGTTTTTAGCCAGTGTAGAAGCCATGGTTCCACTGCATCAACACCAGGTGTCAGTTCACTGCACCTGTGCAGGCATCAATGTTCCTGACCAACAATAAGCTCCTCTCCTTGTTCGTAATGTCTAAAATAGAAATTATATGTAAAATCCCCAGGTTAGTTGTAATTAAATATTTACATTTTTTTGTTCAAATTAGAATGAACTAATGTACTTTGGATTCTAGTTCATCAAACCTTTGCACATGCCTAAACACCATCCCCTGATTCTACTTTTAATTAATGCTAATTTGAAGCTAGGATGAGTCAGTCATATTTGCTCGGGTAAAACAGGTATAGATGTACAAATAGCCTGTAGGTAAAAGACCAGAAACTAAGCTGCATTAGGGCAAAGCCTTGTCTGCCTGCCTATAAGACAGAGAGGGAGAGGAAGAGTCTCAGGCTCCCTACACACACACACACACACACACACACACACACACACACACACACACACACACACACACACACACACACACACACACACACACACACACACACACACACACACACACACACACACACACACACACACACACACACACACACACACACACACTGAGGCCCAGCCAGAGCAGAGCAAGGCTCCTCCTAATCTAATCACTGCCTATGATCTCTGCTGCCCCATCAGCTGCTTCCCAGGCTGCCTGCCTGCCTGCCTGCTTGTGTGTCTCCAATGACCAGAATGTGTGCCTGCCTTCTCCTGACAGTCAGGGGCCTTGCAGCTCACACAGGAAGCTAAATCACACAGACACCAGCCGTTGCACAGGGCTTCATTCCAAGGCCCATGATAACAGTACATTGCTAGGAGCTAATCTGGTTATTGATTAGGATCTGAACTGGAGCTCATATAATCAAATAGATGACAGGTTGTCCTTTCATCTTACAGCTATCTTAAGTCAATAAAACGATCGAAAATACAGAAAAGCAAGCACCTGGACGGAGACAGTTAATACATTATTTGAGAAGAGCAAGAGAGACAGATTCATTACATATAATGTCCTTGTATGACAGTTTAATGTACAGTATGTTCTGTATTAGCATCCATTGTTATATCTATCCATGTGCAGTACATTTAATTGTACTGGTACTAATCATACTATACAAGCTCTATTATGAGTAATATTCATATAAAAAAAGTGCATCTATGAAACGAATCCTCAATTTTTTTGTGATATAATATACTAACTTGGAGCATATTAGGTCATCAGAAAATCGGAAACAAACAAAAATCTACTCAAATTTAGCTTCTGCTGCAGTGAGAAGACAAAGCCTAAATGTATATTCACAGCTAAGATTACCCCTCCAGCATATCAACTAAACCATAAAATGTGGCATGCATTCAAAATAGAAGATTAATCTCCTTCTGCCATGGTACAGTGTAATTGAAAATGCCCACAGGAGACTATCTATGTTCATATAGTATGTGCCAGAAAATATAGGGCTATTTCCATGGAACATTCTGGAATGGAGTTTTATATCAATAGCATGCCGGGGAGACATGTATTTGGAAGATAGCAGATTGTACACATCTATCTCTCTGGATCCCAACTTGATAGTAATGTTAATTGCTTCAAATGTTTATCTGTCTTGATAGATATCTGTAGTAAAATTCATCTTTCCATCTAGTTTGAGGAGAACATTTTACAGTTGATATGAAGGGAATAGGCCAGCGTTTTTCAAACTTGGTCCTGGGGACCCCAAGGGGTGCACGTTTTAGTTTTTTCCCTAGCACTACACAGCTGATTCAAATAATTAACTAATCATCAAGCTTTGATTTTTTGACTCAGCTGTGTAGTTCTAGGGCAAAAACCAAAACTTGCACCCCTTGGGGTCCCCAGAATAGAGTTTGGGAAACACTGGTATAGGCATTGACAGGATGAATCCCTTTCCCAGATGAGAAAACCTCTGATGGCAGTGGAATTGTTCCATGTCATTTCAGATAGCCATGACACCCACCATCTCAGATTGTTCTGAAATTGTGTCTGTAGTTAGAAACAGGTGTGATTGGCATTCCTGAAGCATTATTTTGTTGGCATTTTATTTTATCTCAGATAAATTAAGCTAATTGATTGCACCCAAATTGTACATTCTAATTTATAGAATTCAAATATGTATTTATTTTTATTTTTGGGGGGAATCAATTAGTTTAATTTCTCAAATTCAATAAAAATGATGTTTCAGGAATGCAAATTGTATCTGCTATGAACTACAGAAACGATTTTAGAACAATCTGAGATGGTGGGTGTTGAAATCCTCTTTCTTGTGCTTTTTGAGGTGGAACGACCTAGTGATCAAATCTCATCGCCCTCATGCTTGCCTCGGCTTTTGACAGCGTTAGAAAAATAAAGGTATGAACCATAGACTTTTAGGCAGTAACGCTTTTATGTTCTCAATAGGGATTGAGGAAGCTTCTGTCAGCTCCACCACCCTGACCCCTTGCCTGTGGGTACCCTGCTCACTACGGGTCTGTGGGTAGATCTGACTAGGAAATGTACTTCCTTCCTCCTTCCACCTCATTCTTAATCCTCCTCCCCTTTCTTTCTCTTGACCTACAGCAAGTAGAAACAGAATATTTCCCCCTGTTTATATTTACAGCACTAGGATTTGATGGTGCAGACTGTGTGTAACGATGTAGGGAAGTGATAGGCCTAATGTGTTTGTTTGTAATCCAACCAGCAGTGCCATTTTGTTGCATGTTGTTATGTTGCATGTTAAATGTATAATTCATCCGGCAACAGAAATATAAATGTTTGATGCCTTCCAGGCTGTGAAAAAAATCCCCTGTTGGAGGGATGACCTTGAAACGTCCTTTATCACAGTAACTGGCCACTTTACTTGGCAACGTTGAACAACGAGCCGGAGCAACTGCTAACGACACCAAGCCTGCTGCTGCTTTCTTTTCTCCTTTTCCTGGGATGCAAAATGTAGATCAGAGGAGTGTGAGGTTTGGGCACAGACTCAGGAGTAACTGCCACTCAAATCCAAAAGTATGTATGAATACCAAAACACACGGAATACAGAGGAGGATGAAGAAAGAGAAGAAATATGGAAGTCAGCGTTCTACTTCCATCTTTGAATTTTAATTTTTTAACCTTTATTTAACTAGGCAAGTCAGTTAATTAAGAACAAATTTTTATTTTCAATGTCATCCTAGGAACAGTGATTTAACTGCCTGTTCAGGGGCAGAACAAAATATTTGTACCTTGTCAGCTCAGGGATATGAACTTGCAACCTTTCGGTTATTAGTCCAACACTCTAACCACTAGGCTACCCTGCCATCCAAAATGAACAGAGATAGAGAGGATATATTAATATCTATTTCCTTACTTTCCTTTAGTATATTTACTCAGAAAAGCAGGAGCAACAAACAACAAGAGCATGACCCTGTGTTTGCTACCGGGTTGTTTGCGCTAAGAATCTGTAGCTGATTATTGTCTGTCTGTGGTACTTTCAATTTCCGCCAAAGGAATTAGGCTTGTATTTGTGAAGTCAGTTCCCCCTCACAGCTGAATTCCTTCATCTCTCCTTTCTAAAGGGGAAATTTAAATAAATAAATAAAATATATCACTGTGGAAGCCTATTACATTATTAACAAAACCGTTTTGTTAATATTCATGTATGTTTAGTCTTCACACAAAAGGAATATTTAATAACAAAGTCATATATTTGAGACAATGGTTCAGAGCGGCTTATTCAAATGGGCATTAGCTCATTAGTCCTTACTGTTTTTGTCTGAGTATAGATAGGCTAAGTTATGTGGAAAATGAGTGTTTTTCTTGCTTACATTAGTAATATTGATAACACCAAAACATTTATAGGGAGACTTATTAATGCTTATGGGATTCAACTGTTATAATTTCCTTCATTTCCAATTCATGCAAATGCATCGTGTTATCAATAAAACAAAAAGCGTTTTTCAATCAATTATAAACGAGAGACATTTATGGCATAAGTTTGAAATTAAAATGCGAATCTACTTTACAAAGCAAATGTTCTACTATATGTGATTTATCATCCTGCTTTATATCTCAATCCAAATGAATTGCTATAGATCCCTCTTCAGGGCATAAATAATCAAAACATGCAATTATTTAACAAATCACCATGTTGATTAAGATACTACCATGTTAGTGACTATAGCAGGCAGGAGATAGATGATTGAGAGGACACCAACATGACCATGTGGCATTTCTGCTGGGAGTTGCATGTGAATAATTACCCACGCTGCTCAGGGACTGGAGACTCAGTCCAAGTCCTCTCTTAGGCACGGTAGCATGTCAACAGCAACAACACGATCACATCTCACACAAAACATTGGAGAGCTGCGGGGTGTTTATTTGTCCACATCTGGCTATTCAACGGTTCTACAGATTGATTCAGATCTAAGGGCGAGGCATGTTGTCAGTTATATTGCTGTAATTAATGGTTAGATGCCTCTATGACAGGGATAGTACTGAATATTGATATTATTCACTGATTACAGATGGGTAGAAGTCAACTGCCCTGTTGAGTAATGGCAAAGTATTCCACTGTCCATTTTAGTCAGCCTCACTCCTCTCTTAATTTGTCTACTAGTTAATCCGGCTCTCATTTGTCTATCTACATCTGGACACTTGTCAGTTGTACTTCTTTTCAACTCTATGACAAACTGCATCTGCACAGCATAGGATACAATACATTAACTACAAGACATCTATGACAAAAAAACGATGTTTTAGCAGTTTATTTCCTATTCAGTATTATATTGCAGCAAATATGTTACTGTTTATCATGCAACTATCATGCAATCCTTTCAAATACATCCCGTTGTTACATGTATAAAAATGCTAACCATGATATTTCATACCTGATTGGATGGATGGAAATAGCACTCAGCAAGCTGAACTTTACCTTTACATGTTTGATTTGAGTACACTATTCTCAAGAGCACTACTCTCAAGGGCACAGAATCTAAGGCGGAGCAAGCTAATTTAATCACCACAAACTACGACCACGGTTGTTCGGCAGAACCTCTAATAGCTTTAATACTGTTCTTACACCTGTACTTATACCTCCTTCACCATTACTTGATTCAGGTATAAATAAATAATTGTATTCTTCCAGGAGGACCTTGCCTCACCTATAGATCCTATCGCTGTTTGAGGCAATACTGGTCCGTTTTAGAATGACTTCTCTTCACACCAATAGTAGCCTAAGCAAAGAGAACACAACCTGATCTTATAAAATGTGATTCATATTCATCTCTTTACCCTCTCTCACTCCCTGTCCAACTGTGAGAATCTGAGAGCCCCGTTGACACTCCACTGTTATGCGTGTTAGCACCGTCAAGTGCAAACTCTCCCACCTTCTGAACCACACCATCCACAGCTCTTTACTCACCCCGAGTTCTCCCACTGCGGTCAGCAGCCCCCTCCTCTACCCACACCAGTCTGTGGCATACCATCCAGCTGCTCACAAAACCCTACTTTATATTAATCTGAGTATCTCTACTTATTAGCATTGATATGTAACCTTGGTGCTGGATAGTAAAGATTGGTGCTGGATAGTAAAGTGTTGTACCTCTAATGGAGGGCAGTAGAAGTGTGGTGACACTGCCCAGTGTTTGAGCCCCACTGACAGACAGCAGGGTGCTGCTCGATGAGGAGCACGCTCAGTTCCACACCGTAAACACTAGCGTTAGATATCCCCCCCACCCCTCTCCTTCCTTCTATCACTCCCAATGTCCCCGTCTCCCTCCTTTAGCACGGAGTTACTGGCAAACCCCTCCATCACTACGCTACAGAGAGCAGTCAGGGAGACAGGGTGCTATCAGTGTCACCATGGTTGGGAATTGCTTTCTTTTCAATTAGCATTTTGATTGCACGGAAAAGCCCACACACAAACGATCAAATATTCACTTCGAAAAATTAATAATGCTTCCCACATTCAAGATGCTAATATGGAAGCTGGCAAATTCCTTTTGTGACAGGCACAACATTTTAAAAGCAGTATAATGCCATTTGAACATTTTATTCAGCTTATTATTAACAGCATACAGTAAAATAATGTTTGATATGTCTATGGAAATGTAGAAGTCAGGGAAAACAGCCTCTGCGAATGCAGAAAGGTTTTACAAAAATACGTGTTTGTTGATTTGGTTAGTCAGCCCTGCCACTTGGCTGTATGTTGTTGTTGTGGATGGATCAGAGTTAAACTGAGTCCCTGGCAGGCACTGCCTCCCACCAGCCGGGGGACAGCCCGGGGAGGAAGTGACTCTGAGCCCTTAGTCAACAATGGATGCACAAACATCCACCATGCAGCACAGACAAGACCTAACAGCAGCGTCAGAGGCAGAAGCAGAAAAGGGACAGGCGATTCTTTAAAAACCTGTCTAAGTGAGGGGAAATGTACACCAATGCAGGCATGCATCTCACACACATACACACACACACACACACATTCTCTCTATTTCTACATAAACCTATCTCCCTCTGATACACTACACATTCACAAATGCAATTCACAACCGTAGGCCTACAGTACATACACTGTCAAACATTACAAAAATCAAACCTACCAAAATGTGCACTATAAAACACGAATATACCAAACCTACAAAAGTACCACCAACTATTTACATTGAACAACATCATGAACAATATCATGCAGGCAAAATATCAGATAAAATAATGTACTTTTCGTTTGCTCTGCACAGGTAACATGAATAGTTTACGATTGTGCAAACCTACAGGGAGGACAGGAGATTCACGCACCACTTCATGGTCGTAAAATGGGTGTCGATCCCCGAAACCTCTCCACTGCCCCTCGCCTCCATGCTTTTCCTCTCATAGCAATGACTATACCCATCGCCTTCTCCCAAAACTGGATGAATAACACCCCGTTAACTGTTGGGGAAGGAAGGCACACTGAGTGAGGCATGGTGCTACTGCTGCAGGCTGTCGGATGGATGCAAGGACACAACAAGCAGCTGGCAGGCTGCAGCCTCCTTACCATTTTAAACCCATTCCACTCCATTTGTGAGCCGGCAGCTGTTTTCTCTCCCCAGCGCCTGAGCAAATGTCCCCCTCACTTGGAGCTCTGTCTCTTGCTTTCTCTCTCTGTGATGGTCAGACAGTAGGCGGCTTGTGAAAGCAAGCATGCCCTTCTTCCAGAGCGGCTGGGTGAGAATGTAAAAGGCTTCAACGTGAGCTCTGGGCTGCAGCCCCCTCCCCGGTCTCCTCCTCATCTGTGAGGTCAGAGCTCCCCTCTCTCTGGAAGCGTGTGCTGCAGCATTCTCACTGGCTCCTGCGCCTGTCTTTCCAGCCCACTCCTCCACAAAGTTAACACATTCACTCTGGTAGCCTCACAGATGCAAGGAGCGCTTGGCAAATAAAAGCTTTTTGGTACCAGCAAAGGAATCAATCGCTGCTAAGGTCTTTGCTTGAGTGAGCACAAAGAGTGATTGCACCCTCAGGCACTATGGTAATAGGATGCCTGAACAGCACTATGTATATAAATTAGCTATTACTGCATGCATGATTAAGTCTGCAAATATACACTAGGCTGGTTGTACACATTCATATGTGCTGATATTTGTTGCATGTATCTTATTCATATAAGGATGGGAATCCAGTTAAAATGCATGTAATTTGCAATTCATGAAACATATCATTAGATATTGCTAAAACAAATTCTAAATACAAATGTTATATAGCCTAATTTTAAGTTGCAGTTATTTAAAAAAAAAAATAGGCTGTTAAATAATTAAGCCAGCCTTGGGTTTACACAGGTTACTACTGATATGCACATAGCTATCTATTTTAACAGTGCATTGTGAGTGAATGAATGTATCAGTGTCCTCTGTTTTTAGTGACTTTTAGAAGTGTGTGATGTGAGAATGTATGTGTGTGATCGTTTTAATGTAAGGTAAAGCCAAAGAAAAATGTCCATCCTGGATGGACAATAAAGTTGTATTCTATACTCACGTCAAACTGTAAATCTCTCTCTCACACACACACACACACACCTGCAGGAGCGAAACATCTAGAAACAACAAAGCGCCCCCCAAAAATGGGATAGGCTCACTACGGATTCAAACACAAACCCCATACGGAAGTGTATCACCTGGCTCGGCTACTGCTGCAGAGATGCAATGATGAACGTTACTCAAAGCAGCTCATTAAATGTAGACAAATAATAAGATAGATATAGCTTATAAGACAGATGCCTTAGCATAGGCTAAACAAATTGTTCCCTACTCACCATGACCATTCTTGTTTTAGGTTGAGGAGGATAAAGCGAAAGGAGAGCAGCAAGTATTTAGTCTTCGTGTGGATAAAGAAAATCGGTAGCTGAAGGAGTCGATCCTAGTGCTGGGCGCGCGTGGTCCCAATGACAATCGGATAAAGAAGGCGCGTGTGAGTGGATGAACGTGAGCCTGCAGTGTGTGCAGCGTGTCAGAGGCGAGCCGTGGGTGGAAATCTCTTCGGGAGCGTCGGAGAAAAGAAACGGTCCCAAAAAATAAAACAAAACTAAAAGGGTAAGTCTTCACTGAAAGGAAACAGCTAATGCAAGCAACCCTTTTCCTTCAAACCATTTATGGGTTATTCAGTCTGTATGGTTTAGAATCTCATTGGCTGCGATAGAGCGAAGAAGGGGTGGCGCGCTAGTGGAGGAGAGTGTTGGAGGAGGGCTATAGACGGAGCAGCAGGGAACTACGGGGGGCGATGGTACCGACGTAAGATGCTATTTATATTACGCACTACAACATCTACAGCATTCATCTAACCTCCAAGCGAAGGCAGAGAAGTTAATTGGCAGCTGTAACATGAAGCAAGGTAACCAATAACCACCTCGAACCCCCACACACGGTGTGATGAGGTTTTGTAGCCTACATGGATGGAGACCTAGCACCATTAACATTGTATAGAGAAGTACAGTAGCTTAATCGTTCCTCTGCATGGCATTACACAGTAGTATATCTGCCCTTTTGATGTTGAGGATTTTGTTGATGTTACAGCCTTGCCCCAGCTCGCCACTCTATACCCCCTGCTCCCTCCTGTCTTTTCTGTGAGCTTCAACCACATGTACTTCCCTTCACAGCTGCACGCAAGCACCATCAATAATTACAGCTCTGTGGTTGTAGTGCTCTGGTGGGAGGACTTTTGTACCTGGGTAGGGGATGCATCTCATCCCATACCTATAAGCCTACTACTAGGCAGGGCAAACCCGTTTAGGTGATTTCTGCTATAAATAAATCACAGCACAGCAAATAAATCACAGCAAATAAATCACAGCAAATAAATAAATCACAGCATGTGTTTGGACTCATTCAGCAGTTTTTACCTGATTAAGTACAATACCATTGGAAATTAATGTTGAAAGTTACATTTGTATTCCTAAAACTTAAGTTGAAAATAATGCTGTAGCTGCTTCCTCTTGAAAATACATTTAGATAAATAGCCCAATGTAAAAACATAGTTTTAAAGTGTCCAAATGAATAACCAATATACAGAAACAGGAGTACACTACAGGACCAAATGTATGTGGACACCTGCACGTTGAACATCTCATTCCAAAAATCATGGGCATTAATATGGAGTTTGTCCCCCTTTGCAGCTGTAACAGCCTCCCCTCTTCTGGGAAGGCTTTCCCCTAGATGTTGGAACATTGCTGTGGGGACTTGCTTCCATTCAGCCACAAGAGCATTAGTGAGGTTGGGCACTGATGTTGGGCAACTAGGCCCAACGCAGTCGGCGTTCCAGTTCACCCAAAAGGTGTTTGATGGGGTTAAGGTCAGGGCTCTGTACAGGCCAGTCAAGTTGTTCCACACCGATCTCAACAAACCATTTCTTTATGAACCTCGCTTTGTGCACAGGGTCATTGTCATGCTGAAACAGGAAAGGGCCAAACTGTTGCCACAAATTTGGAAGCACAGAATCGTCTAGAATGTCATTCTATGCTGTAGCGTTAAGATTTCTGAACTGGAATTAAGGTTTCAAGCCCGAACCATGAAAAACAGCCCCAGACCATTATTTCTCATCCACCAAACTTTACAGTTGGCACTGTGTATTCGGGCAGGTAGCATTCTCCTGGCATCAGCCAAACCCTGATTCATTAGTCTGACTTTCAGATGGTGAGGCGTGATTAATCACTCCAGAGAACGCAATTCCACTGCTCCAGATTCCAATGGTGGCGAGCTTTACACCACTCCAGCCGACGCTTGGCACATGACGATCTTAGGCTTGTGTGTGGCTGCTCGGCCATGGAAACCCATTTCATGAAGCTCGACAAACAGTTCTTGTGCTGATGTTGCTTCCAGAGGCAGTTTGGAACTTAGTAGTGAGTGTTGCAACCAAGGACAGACAATTTTATGCGCTAGACACATCAGCACTCGGCGGTTCTGTTCTGTGAGCTTCTGTGGCCTACCACTTAGCGGCTGAGTCGTTGTTGCTCTTAGACGTCCACTTCACAATAACAGCACTTACAGTTGACCGGGGCAGCTCTAGCAGGGCTGAAATGTGACAAACTGATTTGTTGGAAAGGTGGCATCCTATGATGGTGCCACGTTGAAAGTCTGAGCTCTTCCGTAAGGCCTGCCAATGTGTGTCTATGGAGATTGCATGACTGTGCTCGATTTTATACACCTGTCAGCAACGGATGTGGCTGAAATAGCTGAATACACTAATTTGAAGATTGTCCACATATTTTTGTATATATAGTGTATTTCTGTCTGTAATAAAGGCCTCTTGTGAGGAAAAACTCATTCTGATTGGCTGGGCCTAGCTCCCCAGTGGGTGGGCCTATGCCCTCACATGGCTGCACCCCTGTCCAGTCATGTGAAATTCATAGATTAGGGCATAATCAATCTATTTCAATTGACTAATTTCCTTATGTGAACTGTAATTCAGTAAAATCTTTTAAATTGTTGCGTTTATATTTTTGTTCCGTGTTATACACTTTTTTTGATGAATCACTTATCGATATTACGCTGAAATAAATAGAATAAGGGGCAAACGTTTGAGACAGAAAGTCCCAACTTCGACAGACAAGTGTCTAATTCTCACTGAATTTTCTAGCCACATCTATTAACTAGCTAGCTGGGAAGGGCTCATCAGGACATATTACTGACTAAACCAAATCCCTTCGTCTCCACTCTACTCTCGCTGTGTGACATACATCAGCAATTTGGGCACCGGGTGTGTCCGTATAGCCTCTCCCTCATTTGTCACTCTAGCATGGTGTTGGAAAATGGTGTTTCATAAACAATGTATTCATATTTTTCCTGCCTTGTCGCCATTAAATCTAGTTCAGGAGGAAAACGAAGCCTTTGCAGCCTGAATGGAGAATGTTTTATGTATGAACCGGTCCGTGGGGGATATGAGTGTACAGCCAGCTGCATGCATTCCCTTTGGACGGTAAGATGAAACCACTCAACATCACCATCTGCCGGCCTTTGGGCCAGTGTGAGGTAGTAACACAAACTGTCCACATTAGGAAAATTAGCGCAGTATAAAATGATTTAGCATGATTATATGTTGCCGACTCACAAACTATTGCAACAATGACATATTTGAGAGTTAACATTTTTTCTCAAACACAATGTAACCGGGCCTCTCTAGACTAGAGCCTCCATAGTGTCTGTGCAGCAGCCTGAACATTTGACATCCCTGTATTACTGCAGTCCTGTCAATCCTACCCTGCACAAGTTAACTACAGTACATGGCACATCTCAAACATAAACTTCAGTAATGCCACCTTTGCATTATGAGAATGCCTCCATAAATGTATTCAGTGTGGCCTCTAACACACAGCTATGATTTGATGTAGGCCACACAATAATTCATAACTAGATTTTACAATGATAAAATAACAATGCATATTTTATACAGTATTTTAGATGCAATAACAATGCATATTGTATACAGTATGTTCTATACCTCATCTGCCTTAATCTAGCAGCCACATCCTCTTGGGGATAGTCTGATTTGATTAGAATAGCTTTTGGTATGAGAGCTGCAGTGACCAGAGAGGCCATAAAATATCAGATTTACCCTAGCTGGCCCCAGACTCAGCAACAAGGAGAGCAAGCACCTGCATACTCTAATTCATTTAGTTGACATGGCACAGTATATTACACTTTGCTGTGTGGTTGTTTTGTTACTGCACAATGTTTTGTAGGGCTATTTTATCCATTGTTCAACACTGCGTCATTACAGTACATTGTTTTATTCCAGACACCAGAGACATCTAGCTAGTCCTCTTTTATTCAATTAGGAGGAGGTGGCTCTCATGGCAGACAGACTAACTTGAGTAAGTCCATTAACCTCTGGCTGAGTTCACCAATCACCAGCTGAACGAGCGCTGATGGCAAATCACACAGAGCTCTTGACAGCCAACAAAACGCTGCAGCACTGTTAGCCTAATCCATAATACGCCCAAAACATTTTCAGGAGTTTTTTGGTGTGGACGTGGGCTTGGAATGACTCAAATGTTCAATTCTCAATATGTAAGGAAGACAATGTATGTATTTTCTTTATGAATGCATGCTATACATACTATATCTGCAGGTAATATGTATGCAATGTATGTATATTTGTACATGTACAGTAGTAGTACACTGTATAATATCCATATACAGTATTTACATGCATAGTGACAATGAGAAGAGACCAATAACGTTGGTCAACTTTCACAGGGCACAGAATTTCCCCACAGTGAGAAACTGCCAGGAAGAGCTTTGAAGCTCTCCAATCTCCCCACTGCACCTCTGGCCCCTCCAGCTCACTGAGTTCTAAAGCCATGCACAACAATGTGCTTGAAATACTAATGAGCATTAATTAAAGCTACGGCTAAAGCCTTGCCTCCCTCAATTAGGAATCAACAGGACTCGGGTGTTTCCCGAATGGAGGTGTTTTCTGGAGTTATTTTAATTTATGTGTGGTATCTTCCGCTATCCCTTACCGCCAGGGACAATATCACATACCAACTGCCTATTTGTTTCGGGAGTTTTCTGGTGCAATGCTTCTCAGTCTAGAAACCTGTAATTAATACGAGACTAGGTTCTCTATCGCTTTTCTTCTTCCAACTTGACCTTTCAGAATCCATTGCATTCTGTGCAAGCTTGGGATGTAATTCTCTGCCTCACTGACTTTAATATTCTCTCTGGCACCATGCTTTTATTGCCACCTTTTAATTCTTGGCTGTAAATATCCGAACATAACACAGATGGAAAACAATCCTTTTTATTTTGGATTACAGAGAACTGTAACTATTGAAATAATAGGTACGCAGTAAAGGCGCTCCAGGAAGACGATTCTTATCTACGCACCGGCATCCTCAATAACTCAAAATCTTTCAAATATCCAAAATATCCTCTATTGTAATTGCTTTGTTTCACCATATTATTTTCTTACGTTGTTTTAATCAATACTGTAGAATGTGATGGATGAGAGTGAATGGGGTCTTAAAGCAATGCTACATTTTGCTCTCTCCAGTGTTGTCAGATGGGGGAGGTTGGCTGCCTGGAGACAGATGGAGTGAGCTGTTTGAGAGATTCTAAATAGGATGCCACCCATGCTGGGAGATTTCAGATCTAGTCACTGGAGTTGCTGGACAGGAAGGTTTACCTCCCTTGGGCTGTGGCTCTTTATATACACTGTGTATGTGTGAAGGGCTGGCACAATAATCGTATAATCATGTAACCGATAATGATTAACAATAACCGTGAACTAAGGAAAATAACCGCTATAACAATATTTATACTTTATTTTCAAGTGGATATCGTTTACCCAATAGCAGTTTTTAATTTTTACATGAAGGGGATAAAGTTGGTCATTATAGGAGCAGAATGGCACGGTCAGGAGGAGAAGCTTTATTTCCAAAAGTTCCAAGGGGTCAAAACCTTTCGCTTTTGAGACGGGTGTCACCCAAGCTGTATTGTATTCATTAGGTGTGTCAAAGCTCATTTTCAAATATCCATTATGATACATTACGAACTCAAAACATTTTCAAACAAAAATAAAATGTATGACAATAACCGTGACTATTTGCTTGACAATTCATTGTTACTCAAAATTACATAATCATCACAGCCCTGTATGTGTGTGCGTGTTTGTGTGACAGATATAAGGAAGGTACAATCTATCAAATTTGTCTAATTTAGTTTTTGGGATTTTGTAAGATGTTGCATAAAAATAAATGTGAATTCAGCTTAAGCCTTATGTACTGTACTGTGTATTTAGACTATTCTGGAATGTTTGAGTTTTTTTGTTTATGCTTCCATTTTTTAAAGTGGAAAGCTTTACTGGCCCTAACCCAACGGTGCAGTCAGCAATGTAAAGCCTGTCTCATTGATTGTCTCTGCCTGGACATGCCCAGACGCTCTCTCTCACACCCTTTGTTCCCAAAGTACCTTCGACCTGACACACCGATTGCTGTAGCCCTAATTATAGTGCCCCACCAGAATGGCTCCTGCCTCTGCTGAAAGCCTGCTAATTTTGAGACCAGCATCTGGCTAATTGTCATGAACTCCGCCTGCTCTCTCCTGTCCTCCCTACTCACCCTAAACCCCTCCCACTCAAAACCCCTCCACGGATTAACATCCAGCGAATATTTTTTTCTGCTGATGCAAATAGGGATCGGTCCTCAATGCTGACTTGAGTTTCAACCAATGATTTTTATAATTTTTACTGCTGACTACACACGCACGCACACACGCGCTCTCTCTCTCTCACATACTGTACACTTGATTTTTGCAGTTAGATAGCAACATTGTAAGATATCTCTTCTGTATGTAGTTAGCATGAAATCCGTTTAGGCATGCAGCAGACGGTCTTATAGTGTCAACTTCATTTAAGTCAAAGCAATCAACTGTTAGATCCAGTGTGTTTGACTCATGTTTCACTCTGAATAATTACAGGTTTATTTAAAAGGTAGCAAAGTGTAGGTGTCACCTGAAATGTGTCAAGAACTGTTAACATTGTAAGATGTTTCAATATGTCATGCTCATACATGTAACTAACCCTCTGTGCTTAATGCCATACATGTAACTAACCCTCTGTGCTTAATGCCATACATGTAACTAACCCACTGTGCTTAATGCCATACATGTAACTAACCCTCTGTGCTTAATGCCATACATGTAACTAACCCTCTGTGCTTAATGCCATACATATACTAACCCACTGTGCTTAATGCCATACATGTAACTAACCCTCTGTGCTTAATGCCATACATATACTAACCCACTGTGCTTAATGCCATACATGTAACTAACCCTCTGTGCTTAATGCCCATATACTGTGCTTAATGCCATACATATACTAACCCACTGTGCTTAATGCCATACATGTAACTAACCCTCTGTGCTTAATGCCATACATGTAACTAACCCTCTGTGCTTAATGCCATACATATACTAACCCTCTATGCTTAACACCATACATGTAACTAACCCTCTATGCTTAATGTCATACATATACTAACCCTCTGTGCTTAATGCCATACATGTAACTAACCCTCTGCGCTTAATGCCATACATGTACTAACCCTCTGTGCTTAATGCCATACATATACTAACCCTCTGTGCTTAATTCCATACTAACCCTCTGCGCTTAATGCCATACATGTAACTAACCCTCTGTGCTTAATGCCATACATATACTAACCCTCTGTGCTTAATGCCATACATGTAACTAACCCTCTGTGCTTAATGCCATACATGTAACTAACCCTCTGTGCTTAATGCCATACATGTAACTAACCCTCTGTGCTTAATGCCATACATGTAACTAACCCTCTGTGCTTAATGCCATACATGTAACTAACCCTCTGTGCTTAATGCCATACATGTAACTAACCCTCTGTGCTTAATGCCATACATGTAACTAACCCTCTGTGCTTAATGCCATACATATACTAACCCTCTGTGCTTAATGCCATACATGTAACTAACCCTCTGTGCTTAATGCCATACATGTAACTAACCCTCTGTGCTTAATGCCATACATGTAACTAACCCTCTGTGCTTAATGCCATACATGTAACTAACCCTCTGTGCTTAATGCCATACATATACTAACCCTCTGTGCTTAATGCCATACATGTAACTAACCCTCTGTGCTTAATGCCATACATATACTAACCCTCTGTGCTTAATGCCATACATGTAACTAACCCTCTGTGCTTAATGCCATACATGTAACTAACCCTCTGTGCTTAATGCCATACATGTAACTAACCCTCTGTGCTTAATGCCATACATGTAACTAACCCTCTGTGCTTAATGCCATACATGTAACTAACCCTCTGTGCTTAATGCCATACATGTAACTAACCCTCTGTGCTTAATGCCATACATGTAACTAACCCTCTGTGCTTAATGCCATACATATACTAACCCTCTATGCTTAACACCATACATGTAACTAACCCTCTATGCTTAATGCCATACATATACTAACCCTCTGTGCTTAATGCCATACATGTAACTAACCCTCTGTGCTTAATGCCATACATGTAACTAACCCTCTGCGCTTAATGCCATACATATACTAACCCTCTGTGCTTAACACCATACATGTAACTAACCCTCTATGCTTAATGCCATACATATACTAACCCTCTGTGCTTAATGCCATACATGTAACTAACCCTCTGTGCTTAATGCCATACATATACTAACCCTCTGTGCTTAATGCCATACATGTAACTAACCCTCTGTGCTTAATGCCATACATGTAACTAACCCTCTGCGCTTAATGCCATACATGTAACTAACCCTCTGTGCTTAATGCCATACATATACTAACCCTCTGTGCTTAATGCCATACATGTAACTAACCCTCTGCGCTTAATGCCATACATGTAACTAACCCTCTGTGCTTAATGCCATACATATACTAACCCTCTGTGCTTAATGCCATACATGTAACTAACCCTCTGTGCTTAATGCCATACATGTAACTAACCCTCTGCGCTTAATGCCATACATGTAACTAACCCTCTGTGCTTAATGCCATACATATACTAACCCTCTGTGCTTAATGCCATACATGTAACTAACCCTCTGTGCTTAATGCCATACATGTAACTAACCCTCTGTGCTTAATGCCATACATGTAACTAACCCTCTGTGCTTAATGCCATACATGTAACTAACCCTCTGTGCTTAATGCCATACATGTAACTAACCCTCTGTGCTTAATGCCATACATGTACTAACCCTCTGTGCTTAATGCCATACATATACTAACCCTCTGTGCTTAATGCCATACATGTACTTTGAATAAACAATATAGATTTCAGAATTTGTTACATTCATCCATGGACTCATACATATTTTAAAATATCACTCATTTCTATTTTTTAAGAATAAATCCGAAATTCCCTTTGATATTAAAGAATAAAAAACTGATCTGTATTGAAATGGTGACTTTCACAATGCTGTTTGAATGACCACCAGAAAACCAGGTCAGTGAAAGGTCAACAGTCCTTGATTAATTAGCATGTCACACTGGGCCTGTAGTTAGATCCTCAGCTTTGCTAACAGGAGGCCTCGCCTCTTCCAGTCCGTGCTGTGACATTTCCTACGAGGTATATTAACCGGATTGAAAGTGTCCTCCCCTGCCTGCTTTTCTAGCCCATTTATGCCTGTTTTGGCATAGGAAGATAGACCTCAAAAACATTCTGTTCCTCATGCACTTTCCATGGAACTGGGCCTGTCATGGAAAAATCCCAGCACAGTACGTTCCTCATAAATTAGCTGATTATTTTTAATAAACACCCAGGTTTCTCTTCTCCTCAGTATACAGGAGCTTACATAGCTCTTTTTCATTTCCCTTGAAGAATCCATTTACTTCCTGTATCCAAGTTTTGGCTGCACCTGGCCGTGCAACTCAGATTGATTATCATCACTTACCTGGCTTAAGTCCAGTCTGCACCCGTAACAAATCAACAAATTGGGGTCAGACCTTTTGTCTCGATACAGTGTGACAAACTCAGCATTGCTTACTCTGAGACATCAGGCATCAATTACAAATCTGCATTTAGCCGTCAGGACTGGCTTCTGTTATCTTTGATGTTTAAGACGACAGACAAGCATTCCGCCAAATCCTTACTCAGCTCCTAAAACTGCATGAGAAACTTTTCTCCGGTAAATACCTATCTTTTCATGTCATTGGACATGAACCACGTCCATTTCAACTCATACTCAACTCATACTCACACCACCACCTAAGAGAAACTTCTCAACAAGACATTCATTCTCATTGTATTTTTGTGCATTCAAATTGCCATCGATTAAAATGCAATTGTGTTTGTTGTCCGTAGTTTATGCCTGCCCATACCATAACCCCACCGCCATCATGGGGCACTATGTTCACAACGTTGAACATAGCAAACCGCTCATCCACACAACGCCATACACGTAGTCTGTGGATGTGAGGCCGGTTGGACGTACTGTCAAATTTTTTAAAAATAACATTGGAGGCGGTTTATGGTAGATAAATGACCATTAAATTATTTGGAAACATCTCTGGTGGACATTCCTGCGGTCAGCATGCCAATTGCACACTTGAGACATTTGTGGCATTGTGTTGTGTGACAAAACTGCACATTTTAGAGTGACCTTTTATTGTCCCCAGGACAAGGTGCACCTGTGTAATGATCATACTGTTTAATCAGCTTCTTGATATTTTTTAAAAATTATTATTATTTTTTTACCTTTATTTAACCAGGCAAGTCAGTTAAGAACAAATTCTTAATTTCAATGACGGCCTAGGAACAGTGGGTTAACTGCATGTTCAGGGGCAGAACGACAGATTTGTACCTTGTCAGTTCGGGGGTTTGAACTTGTAACCTTCTGGTTACTAGTCCAACGCTCTAACCACTAGGCTACCCTGCCGCACCTGTCAGGTGGATGGATTATCTTGGCAAAGGAGAAATGCTAACTAACAGGGATGTTAACAAATGTACACAAAATGTGAGAGAAATACGTTTTTTGTGCAGATTGAAAATGCCTGGGATATTTTATTTCAGCTCATGAAACATGAGACCAACACTAAAAGCAGGAGCTTTTAGACTTAAGAAGTGACATGGCTTGTCTACCTGCCTAAGATATTTATGTCTGTGGAACAGAATGTGATGGGAGAAAACCACATACTGTATATGGAGAGATGGCCACGTCACAAAATGCAGGTAGTAAGACAGTTATTACAATTCAATAGCGGTGGTAGTTATTACAAAAACCAGTGGCCACGCCAAAGGAACTTTGTTTTATAAATACTGAACCACAGCAAGGTAGCCTACATCTCAAGTATATACTTCCAAAAAATTGTTTGGGAGCAAGGACTTAGGCCCCTATAACCTAAAACTGAAATGAGAGGGCTGTAAAATTGCACAGGGGGGTTTGCATGGTTGACATGTATTCTGGCTCAGATGGTGCAATCACAGCAGGAGACCTTGGATTACAGTCCATTTGGATTACAGAGGTGTTGCCGCTTGGTAAATTATATTCAACTGCAACGACACGTTGCCTTCTCCCCTTGTCATTACCAGTGTTGCCCCTCATCGTTATTGGCGTCTGTGTTGCCATTGTGTGTGGCGGGTGCTGTCATGGTGGTGTAGTGGTTGGCTGTGGGGCGGCCTGCTCTGTGTTTGATCGCAGTCGGGGTACCTCCACGCTCTGAGGGAGACCACTGCGGTCCATCTGGCTGGGGCTTTAATCAGCACCTCCCCTCAGAGCGGGGAATCATTCTCCTGCCTGGCCCCAGCCCTTCGCTGTGCTGCCTGCCTGCCTCAGAGCACTGGAGCCCTTCTAACATGCCCACGCTGCACATTTCATCTTTCTAAATGTCACTTCATGGTTTACTGCTCCTCCTTATGATGCTAGTAGGAAAGCGAGTGCACAATGCTAGCCTCACTCTGCAGTATTTTAGTTTAACAGCATATATCCTTGTCGAATAGCTTCACCTTGTGTGTTGTAGTAGCTGTGTTTTATTAAACAAGAAAACCCCTTGCTTAGAAAGGCGTAGACCTATGTTTGATAAAATGCAATGCATTAATAAATTATGTTGTGTTTCTACACTAGCTATGAAAGGAATGAATACAGCCCTCTGAATCAGGTGTGTTTTTCTGTGGCTACAACAAAAGTGTGTGGTGTTGGGGGAACACTTGAGGTCGCAGGTTGCCATTTATTGAGATTACTCATGTACTGGAGGCAGCTCTAGCTGGCATAGCCACAAAGTCATAAAATCTGATGTTAAACCCAACCCTAACCACACTGCTAACCCTTATGCCTAACCTTCAATTATGATCAAAAAACACATTTTTGTTTTCATACATTTTTTATTTTGTAGCTGGCCCATCCAGCGAAAACCACTCCGTTCTGCCTCCAGGGCAAGACTCATGACAATAAACATCAACCTGCCTCGAGGACTGGAGTTGGGAAACACTGCTCTGAAAAAACAAGCCCCCCCACCCATCCCACACATGCGTGCACGCACTTTCTCAGGAGGATAGAGAACGAGATAAGGAGAGTAAAGAAATGGAGAATGGAGAGCGCAGCAGAGAAGAATACCTTAAGGAATAATTACCATACATAAATACACTTTTCTCCTGCTTTAAATTGGGTTATTTTAGAGTCTTGTCACTGATGTTCTAGGAAGACTCCATGGTAACACATTTAAACCTGAATGCTGCTGTTAGAAAGGATGAATTATTAATGGATTGGAAAACAAGTAGGGATGATGCTTTCCCAGGGCTGTGAAGAGAACCGCTATGTGTCTACGGAAGTAATGCCTGGCCTCGCAGGTCTTCCTCAGTAATGTACACGTCAGGCACATATCATTTATTCATGACCGCAGCAGTCACTCTCTAGCTCCCAAACAATTAGTAAATCAATAAAAGGGATGTGCTAAAAAACTATGTCAAGATTCAGCCACAGCCTATTGCTCAGGTGTTGGCTACATTTATCACTTCACCAACGGTCAGTAGCTGTGATCTATAGCATTTTTGAATCTCTACTCTTCAGATGGAGGCCCGATACTGATTTGCTCTTGAATAGCAGGTGCATCCATTTGACTGACATTTTTTTGTTTTAAGTTCTTATGCATCATAATGTGCAATGCAATTTTGAATCAAATTAAAAGGCAATTTTCTCTAATATAGACACTTCAATTGTATGTCTTGAAAAGGTAGAATGTGTCTTTTGTGAGGAGATAATCTTGACTAGAGCGTCATTGTTATTTTTATTAAAGATGGAATCCGCAGGTCGTGGGTGTCCCCATTCCACCCCGCTTCTTGTGTTGTGTTTTGGGATTTTGAGCCCAGTCAGCTAAGAGAGATTACAATAGTAAACTACACTGGTCAGTAGGGCTCAAGCTGGGTAATGCCTCCTTTGTTATGGTTGGTGGTGTGGCCCATGTTTATGCTGCTGGAACTGAGTGTACGGAAACAGTTGACTGAGATTGGCATAAAGCTGTGTCTGTTTTCCCCAATACCCTTTCACCGTTCCACTCTAATTAACAGTAACATTCATTACTGTGTGTACACAGACGAGAGTAAACCTCGCTCTCAGGCAATAAAGACAACACAATTCCATTTTTTCCTCTACAAACTTTTCAACATTGTTCCTTTTCTAATTACTCTGTTAACAGCCGTGAAATAACTGTGATTAGATATGAAACAATGGCCACAGTAAGCATACTGGTAAATAAAAGTGGCTCTAAAATGAAATGTCGGTTTAATCAACACAATATAACTGCTCTTGGGGGTTGTAAGAGGAAAAAGCAGTAATGTTTGCTCTTAAAGTTTGTGGTTTCAAACTATTGTAAGTTTTAAGCGCTCTGACATAACAGTCAAACTACAATTTCTGTTCTCAAAGTCATGGTTTTCAAACTATCATCATAATTGTATTCTGTGTTTCTCTAGTCTTCAAACGCCTCTCTACGGGTGAAATCACAGACTTACTTCCAGGTCAGGCTACCTGTATTCAGAAAGCTGACCCTTCTGCTAAGTGTTATGGATGACAACCACCTCCCCCTGTATATCTATCTGGACCTTCAGCACCATGGACAGTGACATTGCTAGCAAAACATGCTAATGTGATCACACTTAAATGTACTCGGAGGACAAGTTACACAATAGGGTGGCTGGGTATTCAAAGACAGCCCCTGGAGGAGGCACTGTGAAGGAGTAGAGAGAGAGTGGGCCACCTGTCCTCTGCGGGGCAAACAGTGCTGTGGTCGGCCCTGCCCCCCCTCTGGCTTAGAGAAGCTTTTTGCCTGGCTGGAGACACCTGCTCCACTCAGCGGTGACGGCTCCCAGCGGGACACTGGCTCAGCTGCTGCTCACCAGGCCCCCCTTGCAGCACTGGCCCCCTCTCAGTGTGGCACTGCCAGCCTGCCCTCCCGGCCCTGCCTGCCACGCAGGAACACAGTACAGTAGCTACCACAGTCGGCTCAGAAATCAATTATGATGGCATTGACTTGACACGATCAGTGTGATTGGCATTCATTGGACAGTTACTGGGTTATTTACAAGAAGCTGACAAAGCATACCCTATACCACACAGGCCAAATGACCCAACAGTTAGTTTCTTTATGGGCGTAATTAGCATGTAGTAAGCATGTAACTATTCAAGTAGCTCAGCATATTCTCTAACAGCCTTATTGTTCGGTTCTTAGAATATGTGGACAACTATAAATACCTAGGTGTCTGGCTAGACTGTAAACTCTCATTCCAGACTTACATTAAGCATCTCCAGTCCAAAGTTAAATCTAGAATTGGCTTCCTATTTCGCAACAAAGCCTCCTTCACTCATGCTGCCAAACATACCCTCGTAAAACTGACTATCCTACCGATCCTTGACTTCGGCGATGTCATTTACAAAATAGCCTCCATATACTACCCACCACTGTGACCTGTATGCTCTCGTTGGCTGGTCCTCGCTACATATTCGTCGCCAAACCCACTGGCTCCATGGCATCTCTAAGTCTTTGCTAGGTAAAGCCCCGCCTTATCTCAGCTCACTGGTCACCATAACAGCACCCACCCGTAGCACGTGTTCCAGCAGGTATGTTTCACTGGTCATTCCCAAAGCAAACACCTACTTTGGCCGCCTTTCCTTCCAGTTCTCTGCTGCCGATGACTGGAACGAATTGCAAAAATCACTGAAGTTGGAGACTTATATCTCCCTCACTAACTTTAAGCGTCAGCTGTCAGAGCAGCTTATCGATCACTGCAGCTGTACACAGCCCTTCTGTAAATAGCCTATCCAACCAACTACCTACCTCATCCCCATATTTGCTTTTGTTTTTCTGCTCTTTTTCACACCAGTATTTCTACTTGCACATCCTCATCTGCACATATATCACTCCAGTGTAAATTTCTAAATTGTAATTACTTTGCCCTTATTGGCATATTTATTGCCTTACCTTCTTACTCCATTTGCACACACTGTATACAGAGTTTTCTATTGTGCTATTGACTATACATTTGTTTATCCCATGTGTAACTGTTGTTTTTGTCGCACTGCTTTGCTTTATCTTGGCCAGGTCGCAGTTGTAAAAGAGAATTTGTTCTCAATTGACCTACTTTATTTCGCCTTTAAATAAAGGTGAAATAAACAAACAAATAATAACAATAAAATAGCAATAATCTATGATAAAATGTTCCACAGCCTATATGTAGTTAACAGCTGTGTCGCAGTTTGAGATGGGCTGTAGTTCTGCAGCTGTATGCAGATGACCGCTGATTGACCAGCAGGAGAAATAGCACTTTTCTTCCTAAAACTGAAGAGAGCTCTGCCAAATCGCATTAACCTAGCCACATATGATTGATCAAGGTTCTGGTATCTCTGCTGAAAAAGGAAGTGTTCCTTTATTTTCAGACAACCACACACTGAGTGATTGTGTGTCTTGGCTCTTTCTTACTCATACTGCTGTTTAAAAAAGAAAATCTATATCCGGTGAACCCATATGGTTCAATGAATCATGTTGGTATTGACATGTTACCAATTGAGATCTTCGTTCAGTTCACTCAATATTGGCCCAAATCCACCATTAAACAAATCCTGGTTATTTCTTCATTTCATTATTCACCGATAGTAAATCCTAAAATGATGCTCCTGTAAGTTAATCGATATCAATCTATGGCCTTTTTATCTGAGATATGATTTTGTGTCGCAGTTAGGTGGGTGATTCTACCTACTTGGCACAGTGCACTGCCTCTCTCAGAGATGATACATGCCTCTCTGTATATTGCACCTGTAACAGCAAAGGCAGGCTTGTGGAGCTTAAATTAAATAATTTCCTGGGGTAAATTAACCAGAGAACACTGCAATCAGGGAAGGAGGAAGTGATGGAAGCGGCAGATGGAAAGAGCTAATCATTGTTGTGAAATAGAGATGACCCTTACAATCTATGGGGTGCCAATATGCCTTTGCCAACTGCTGTACAATTCCCTCTACTCGCCTTGCTTCTGTTTGTCGTGACGATGCCTTAAATGAGTTAAGGTAAATCTAACCTTTTTTTTTACTGAAGAATGGAGTTACCAAAGAAAGCACTGTGTTATGAAAAACAACAGCTGCATGACGACAGCAATCAGGGGCTCACAAATAAATGGCATTCAAAACAGACAGTTAAGAAATCTTAATTTATTCCTCACCCATATCTGCCTCTGACTACTATCCATGCTGACGTTCTTGGATTTTTGATAGACCATTCATAGCAACCAACATGGCTGATATCCTGAATGGCGTGTTCTCCTCCCAGTCTATGTTGGCTGGATCCTTTGGTTCTGATAGAAAACTCAGTAGAGTTTTAGAACATGTTAGACATCCTTTTAAACACAATGTTCTCTAGCTCACCTAGAGCCTGACAAATGGCTGCCTGGACGACAGGGACATTGTTCTAGACTGTAGCCATTTAGCAAGCTATGTATTTTGCTTTATTACTTTGCTATACTGGATTCCCTTGAAATATATTTGAAGGTGTTCAGTATCATACCACTATAATAACATCCTTTTATTATTGCGTTTGATTTAATTTTGTCAATCCTTCAGTTTTGATTTCATACTGAAGCATATCCATACAGTGGTATTACACAGCTCACACCGTAAGACAGCTCAGACATCTAGAACTAAACATTTTGGTCTCTAGTATCATAATATTATGCCTTGCATCCACCAAAAGAATACAACAATCCAGCTCTCCAAGAGCAAAGCTTCAACAATCTTCCAGCACATTTATCTAATGTATGCAAATGATCTAGCTGTGCTTAATGAAGGTACCATTAATCATTGTAACGATGGTCAGTTTTAACCAGGGTAATCAGAATCCCAGACACGCCTCATATATTCTGATTTACATACAACTCATGTATTCACATTTATTTTAACAGGAAGTAGCATCGTATTTGTGCATTTTCGGGATCACATAGAAACAGGGTCTGCGTTTACTCTGATCATAGCTTTAGAACTGTCTGCCTACTCAGTCAGATATAATGAAAATGAATACAAACATCCACATCACGTTCTTTAGCTAACCCAAATGCAAAATAATTTCACGCATTGCAATTAAAAGGCTTGTAAGAGGTGATTTAATAACTTGCCATAACCTCACTATCTATTATTACAATCTACTATTCAATTTTCATTTCAGCAGAAATTAAGGCACTGTGTGGTACTATTGTTATATGTGAAAGAGAAATCACAGCATCAATCTACTTGTCATATGCAATTTAAGTTTATATATAACTACTGGGATTCTTTACAGGTAGCTAGATAGCATGACTGTGTATGCGAAAATAGTCTGTGAGTGAATAAGACGGTTCTGCCAGGTGAATAAGAACATTAAGTCTTTATGGATGACCAAACATTTCCTCTGCATTCGCGTACAGTCAACAGCAGACCTCAATGCTGTCAGCATTACAACGATTTCTGCTAAATTCAGGAGAGCTCTAGGGTGGGAAGCTGAGCCTGTTTGAAGGGAAGCCGAATGAGAGCCCGTCACAGATTAGACACCCACAGTTTCATGTAGATGTAATGCACCAAGTGAGGGATTTTCTGTCAACGTTTTCCAGTGAGGGTTTTCTCATGCCTCTCTTCCCCTTCAACTACACCACATTATAAACAGCACATACTGTAGACTCACGTTCTAACAATAACGAGGAAGACTGGAATAAATGATCTCAAAGACCAGACTTAATGTAGGTACATTACTGCCTCCTCTTCTCATTACGCACATCATTTAACTGTTAATATAGCGTTATGGTTTAACTTCAGGTTGATTTAGTTGCCACTAAAAGCCACCATCTTCATTACATAAAGAAATCAGATCAGTACCCTGTCTAAACAAATGTTAGAAAAAGTAAAACAATTGAACTACACTATATCCATACTATTCTGTCCATACAGAGCATCAGGTATTAAAGATAACATTTATATTTTACAGTGTTTCATAATTGTAGCAAGGTTTCATTGTTCTTGCAGTAACCCTGTGTTTCTAAGTTGCCGCAGATCACATCTGGCAGTTACGAGTGTCAACATGGTGAATGTAGTAATGTACCCAGCCCCACACTTTTCAATGAAAAACTATTACCTGACGCCATATTACATACTCATTTCCATATTCTAATTTGATCTGTTTCAGATGTAAAAAATGTTTTTAAATATATTGTTTATAAATATTGCAGTAACTATGTCCGTGCACGTAACAGATAAGCTTACACACATACAAAATTCACATAAAGATGCTGGCATTGGCAAACTACGCACACAGGGAGGCTGCTACACTGAATTCATACACACTGAAAATTCACTCTGCCGCTCTTACTCCCAAGATAACGGACTGATTGACAGAGGGTTAAATAAGGCAAAGTAGGCGGATATTTTTGAGCACACACAAGCATGTAAATAGCTGCTAATACAATTCCTGGGGATAGTCATCTTCCTAAATTGATCTATTCTCTACTGCTCTCTCTCACTTTGTCTTTTGTCTCCTGTTAGTGTTTTAAGAGTGAGATATTTCTGTCTATCCTCTTACCAAAATTGACCTGGACCCCATCTGGGTGGATGGGAGATCCCTGGGAAATAGCGGCGAGAGCCTCTCAGGGACGGAGCCGTCAGCAGTGGCTAGTCCCGAGAGCTGGGGGTACCGCACCATCATCTTGAGATGCTGCTCACAGAGTGCACGCTCACACACAGATAGAGAGAGGGGGAGAGGGAGAGAAAGGAAGAACAGAAACGGAAGGTAGGAAGGACAGAAACAGAATGGCAAAGGATAGCGGGAGTGAGGAGACGAAAGAAGAGAGAGGGGGGAAGAGGAGGGCAATCACAGTACACTATGCACTCACACACAAGCTTGTGTGTATATGCACACACACCCACACACAATCATACGCTCATACACATATGTACGTACACACATTTTGAGCCCAAGATGGGCGATTCCTCAAGCAAGCTTAGCATAGATAGCTACCTTGCTTTGGGTAAATTAGGGGAAATAAAACAGCCAGCTGCCGAGCATCCCATTTGTTACTGCAAGCAAGAATGAGTGAGAAGCGTAGTGATCCTTTTCTACTGCCAACCATCAAGCTTGGATAATAGGCTAAGCATTAATCAACCCTTCGTCTTTACACTTAAACCATGAGCACAGAAATGCACACACACTATAATACACAACACAGAATGGTAGGCAGCACATACACTGGGGAGGTGAGAAGAAACAAAGACAATTTCTTTACCTCATTGCTCAACAAAGCAGCGTTGAGAGTTCGGCTGATTTCGAACATCTTGTAGACAATGCTTTTTTCGTCCTTTTCTTATTTTCTAAGGGCTCTCCTTCAGTTATTGTCTCCCTCTTTCTACTGGAAATGGGAGTCAGTCCCAGGAAAAAACAAATAAAAAATAAATAAATTAAAAAACAGGGGGAAAAAATCCTCTATAATATCTGTTTAATGTCAGATTTTTGTCCACTTTTCCCCCTTTTTTGGTACACCTCTGGTGTATGTGGCGCTTGTGCCCAGGGTCTCGGCACACGACTGAAGAGTCAATATTTTTTTTATATCTCCCCAGTCAGCACATTAAAACAAGCAGTCGGGCTGGCGGGCTTGTTCCCTTATCTGTCCACCGCACACTCGCTCACACAATGCGCTCCGATCCTCACACTGCTCTCTAGCAGATTAGTTTGTCCCAAAACATAGCTCTTAGTTTAAACTCCCTCTCTCTCGCCCTTTCTCTCCCTCTCTCTCTCATTCCATCTCTCTGTGTCGCTCTCTCCCCCCCAACTCGCTTGCTCACGCTCTCATGCAGGCAGCTACAGTTCACTTTGCTACCACAAGGTGGGAAGACTGTTCTAACAACAGCGACGCCACCACATCTGCCTGTTCTCTCGGTTTCCTGTATGTGTATAAGACATGAGACACAGGGATCAGGCCCATTCCTTTTCCTTTTCTGCCTAGTCCTCATCTCAATGGGACCACTTAATAACAGGATGATGGAACACCACCATAAATATACTATTGTGTATTCAGTGTATTCCTTTTCAGCATGACAAGTAAAAAATAGCCACATAAAACATGAACATTGGTGTGAGACATGTTATTTGTGATACAGTCACCTGTACCGTCTCTCTTGAGTCAGATTCTTTGGGTTTGCACTGTATGTCATTTAAGGCTTGGGATACTACAATTACTATGTAAAAGCATGTTTATACAACCCAATCATGACAGTAATTCCAGTGTTACTACAGAGAAACATAATATAATTTCCTGTAGATATATTTCTACTGAATATAATAAACTGTGTGATGATACCGTTCATCAGTTTGGTTTGACTTCATCTTAAAATAGTGAAAAAGTGTCAGTACATCCACAAGCAGCATGGCTTGTCTGTCTCCAGTGCACTCACTGTATGTACTTTTTTTGCCAGGCCCCAGGAGAGGACTGTGGCCAGTTAATAGCAGCCCATTGACACCAGACCATCTGCTGGTATGGACCACAGCCAGGAGAGGACAGAGTCACTGCAAGCAGAGAAGAGAGACAGTCTGCAATTCTCTCCTAATGCTGTTAATGTTGTGCATTTGAATGTGTGATGATGTGTATACTTGCATGGATATGTAAAAGTTAGTTAGAAGGCGAGAGAGTAAGAATATGGCTGAAATCGTACATACCTAGAGAACAGCTGAGACCATACAGCACTAGTCAATAATACAACTACTAGGTGTTTTTTTTCTATCATGGCCTTATTCTTACATTTACCTCACAAAGGCTGTTACCGTGTACAACTGGCTTCTCAAAACAGTCTCTCCGGGGACAGCCAGGCCACCTGTACTCTGGGATGAGCTGTCACTTGAATCATCCAGCCTGAGGGTTGATTTCTCTGTCAGCTGCCTTTCAAGCCCTCTTCTCTGACCTGCTCAGTCCCAAGTCTCTTGATTGCTGTCGCCATAGTGATGGTCTCTTATGCCGCCTGTTCTTTCCAGTCCCCCATGTCCTGTCTTTTGATTTTGCATGACTTCCTTTTCGTTGATGGTGCTTTATATGTTGGAAGTCCCTACATGGTCAAACTAAAAAGGGTTTCCCTGTACCAACACTGTATATGAAAATACATGGTGTTCCACAGGAAAAGACAGACTAGAAGCAATCACTAAGAGAAGTTGTTTTTTAAAATCATTTCAGTCATGCTATAAATACAAATATTTTAAAATAGGACCATTGAAAGGAGCATTTGAAAATATATATTGTGTAGTAGCAAAACCCTTTCCCTGAGGGTTTCCTGTTTTCCTGTTCTGCTATGAGCAGTGTGGAATGGTCTCCTCAAAACATGATCACTAACAACCCATATCAAAAATAGGCATGGAATATCAATGACTGTACAAATACTTTTGTTTCTCGTCTCACAGTACTTTCATTGAACATCAGTCCCAAAATAAATCCAGCACCATGGAGCCCATTAATTGGTTAGAGTTAAGGGATGACATGCCATGAAGGACAGCTATTCAATTTTCTGGAAATATTGCACAGCACTGTTCTTTATAATTTAAGAAATAATAATGCCGCCCTAGTTGTTTAGCTGCCTGTAGCTATCAAATATGATCACAGGGACAACAATCATTGCCCTCCTCCCAGCCTTATTTATTTGTTCCTGTTACACAAAGCTTATAACTTGAAAATAAGCAACAGAAAGTCTATATGCCTCTTGCTCTGGAGTCATATGGCCATTCATTTGATCCAGCTAATCAGGTGTGGCGGTAATAATGGAAAGCAATTGGCTTAATGACATATGCTCCAATTATCTAGAAAGCCTCTAGCCCAATAATGGACTAAACGAGCCTCACGTAACCATATAGTCCAAGAAATGTACATCATCGAGGCAAATTGGCTCTGGCAGCCAAAACAGCTAAATACTCCCATCTAAACATTCAACTCAATTGCGGTACAGTTCTAGAAAAATAATGCACTATACTTTAATTTCACAAATGCAAAATATACACTTACACTGTTTTAACTAGTTTCAACACAGTTGCAGCTGACCGTGTGTATATATACATATATATATATATATATTTTTTAAATAAATGTATTTCTTGCTGATATAAAATACAAGTTGCTTGTTTCCAAAACTGTACAGCAAGCGATGCGTGTTAACGTTTATAGCAAGTGTCAGGCCTCTTAACGAAACTCTCCTAACCAGAAGATAGTCCTACTATCGTCAATAGGCGCTAAAGGTAGTTAGCATTTATGAATGGGATAGAAATCCTCATGCTTTAAAGCTGCAATATGTAACTTTTTGGGTGACATAAATGTGAGTTATAAGTCTGTCACTCAATGAAAGCAAGTTTAAGAAGCGGTAGATCTGTTCTATGTGCACTATTTCTATGGTTTCCATGCTTAAGTTTTGTTTTTGCTTCTTTTACTTTTGTACACCAGCTTCAATCAGCTGAAAATGAAGAAAAAAAATGTGGTTAAGGAAAATATATTTCACTGCGGGTTAGATGGTACAATGATACTTTACACTATACTTACATATCACAATCTGAAATTAGGCAAACTATTAGACATTTTTGCAACCAGGAAATGGAGTGATTTCTGCATAGGACATATTTTATCAATCCGTAGATAATTTAGGGCCATTGGCAACAGCGAGACATTGCATTTCTAAAATCACGATCGAAAATCATGCCACATGTTCAGGCTCTGTAGCCTACCATGTTCTCTCTGTTAGCTAAAAAGTTAAGTGGGGAAAGGAGCATACATTGTTAGTGGAGCTTTCCAAAATAAGGCTACTTCCACTACCAGAGATTAAAAAATGAAAACATTTATTTCTTGGACCCAAACACATCGAAATAAACAACCAACATAAAACAAACATAAACATAAAACATTTGACTATACAACTCAAAAACAGCATGGTTCCAAATCAAATCACATTTTATTTGTCACATACACATGGTTAGCAGATGTTAATGCGAGTGTAGCGAAATGCTTGTGCTTCTAGTTCCGACAATGCAGTGATAACCAACAAGTAATCTAACTAACAATTCCAAAACTACTGTCTTATACACAGTGTAAGGGGATAAAGAATATGTACATAAGGATATATGAATGAGTGATGGTACAGAGCAGCATACAGTAGATGGAATCGAGTACAGTATATACATATGAGATGAGTATGTAGACAAAGTAAACAAAGTGGCATAGTTAAAGTGGCTAGTGATACATGTATTACATAAGGATGCAGTCGATGATGTAGAGTACAGTATATACGTATGCATATGAGATGAATAATGTAGGGTAAGTAACATTATATAAGGTAGCATTGTTTAAAGTGGCTAGTGATATATTTACATAATTTCCCATCAATTCCCATTATTAAAGTGGCTGGAGTTGGGTCAGTGTCAATGACAGTGTGTTGGCAGCAGCCACTCAATGTTAGTGGTGGCTGTTTAACAGTCTGATGGCCTTGAGATAGAAGCTGTTTTTCAGTCTCTCGGTCCCAGCTTTGATGCACCTGTACTGACCTCGCCTTCTGGATGATAGCGGGGTGAACAGGCAGTGGTTCGGGTGGTTGATGTCCTTGATGATCTTTATGGCCTTCCTGTAACATCGGGTGGTGTAGGTGTCCTGGAGGGCAGGTAGTTTGCCCCCGGTGATGCTTTGTGCAGACCTCACTACCCTCTGGAGAGCCTTACGGTTGAGGGCGGAGCAGTTGCCGTACCAGGCGGTGATACAGCCCGCCAGGATGCTCTCGATTGTGCATCTGTAGAAGTTTGTGAGTGCTTTTGGTGACAAGCCGAATTTCTTCAGCCTCCTGAGGTTGAAGAGGCGCTGCTGCGCCTTCTTCACGACGCTGTCAGTGTGAGTGGACCAATTCAGTTTGTCTGTGATGTGTATGCCGAGGAACTTAAAACTTGCTACCCTTTCCACTACTGTTCCATCGATGTGGATAGGGGGGTGTTCCCTCTGCTGTTTCCTGAAGTCCACAATAATCTCCTTAGTTTTGTTGACGTTGAGTGTGAGGTTATTTTCCTGACACCACACTCCGAGGGCCCTCACCTCCTCCCTGTAGGCCGTCTCGTCGTTGTTGGTAATCAAGCCTACCACTATTGTGTCGTCCGCAAACTTGATGATTGAGTTGGAGGCGTGCGTGGCCACGCAGTCGTGGGTGAACAGGGAGTACAGGAGAGGGCTCAGAACGCACCCTTGTGGGGCCCCCGTGTTGAGGATCAGCGGGGAGGAGATGTTGTTGCCTACCCTCACCTACCCATGGTTGCGCTCACATCAACAGACTAGTAGAGCAACGACATAGCTTATGACCTACAGGACAAAATTTCTCATCTGTATCATTATCAACAGAAGTATACGACAGGGATGCCCAATTTTGCCATTTCTATTCATTTTGGTTGTGGAACTTCTATCTCTAGATATTCTGAATAAATAAATACATTTGTATGGCTTAACCTTTTTTAACAAAGAAATCAAAATTTCCCAACTGGCTGATGATACTACTCTTTTCTTACGAGACAAAGACCAGGTCGCACATGCCCTTAATGCTATAACTGCATATTCTATTGCATCAGGATTAATTCTGAATGTTTCTAAATATGAAATCTTATGTTTATTTGACACTGATGATAAAGAAATAGAAAATATGCATGTAAAGGACTGTTAAATATTTAGGAATACATCTGTCAAAAAACCACTTAGTCAGACAACATTTGATTTTCTCTCCTAAAATTAAGAGAACTAAACATATATTTAATAATTGGCTATAAAGAGATCTTTCTATACTTGGGAGAGTACTTCTGTCCAAGGCAGAGGGACTGTCTCGTTTTGTGTACCCCTCATTATCGTTATGTATGTATGTAAAGAGATCAATAAGACCTTTCTTGACTTCATCTGGAAAAATATGTCTCACAAACTAAAAAATATGTCCTTTCTAACAAAAAAGCGGAAGGCGGTCTGGGAGTGTTGGATTTTGTTGACATAAATAACACTTTCAAGATAAACTGGTTGAAAAAAGGTTGATCAATACTGATTCAATATGGTATTTCATAACAAATAATGTGTTTAATAAATTGGGAGGTCTTCAATTTTTACTGAAATGTAATTATATTCCTGAAAGATTACCTACTAAATTGGCTAGGTTTCACCAACAAGCTTTAATGGCCTGGAAAATATGTTTCCTGCACAGTTTTTCCCCACATAAAGCTATTTTGTGGAATAATTCAGACTCAACTATAAGGAAAAAGTAATTGTTCTACCCCAGCTGGCATGAGAGGAATATTGACTTTGTTCTTGATATTTTCGACAACAAGGGTAAAATGTTCACATATGAACAATTTATAACATTGAAAGAGTTTCCAATACCTTTCAGAACATTTATTTCTGTGATCAATGCTGTTCCCAGTGGTCTAACTACACTAATGAAAACTCATCTTAGCTTTGGTAATGATCACAAAGTTTATCCAGAACTCAGATTGGAAGGCGTGGGCTTATTTGAGAGATCTTGTTGTAATAAATATATAAGACAAATTCTTCATTCACAAAAACAACTTACACAGAGAGGAAAGTTTTTCTGGAACATGCTTATTCCTGACATTGTCTGGAAAAATGCATGGTTAAGGCCTTACAAATACTGTATACAAAACAAAGTTAAGGAAGTGCACTTAAAATTTTTACATAAGATATATCTATGTAATTCTATGATATCCAAATGTGTGGCTATTGATGATATCTGCGTTTTCTGTGAAAAAGAAGGTGAGAATCTGTCTCACTTTAAATTTGTGTCAGAAAATGTAATTACATTTGTGTCAGAATTTTGGGAAAACCTTGCAAAATACTTATTTACCATTATGAACACTGCCTATGTTTTTGACATGAAAGATATAATATGTTACTATTGCAGTGGTAACAAGACCACTGACATGATTGTAATATTTTTCATTCTTGTTGCCAAATACTTCATACACAAACAAAAATTCCAAAATTCGATACCAAAATTACAAATCTAATTCAAACATTAACCCCAGTGAATAACAACAAGAATACTATTTTCCTGAATCATTATCATACGATTTTTTTCAGAGTGAATACAATTGCACTAAAATTGTTAATAAAAAAGTAAAAATGTATTTTTTTTGTATGTTTGAGTATTTTCTTGTTAATACCTGTGTTTTGTTTTGTTAGACATTTTTGATGTAGCAATGTAAGTTGATTTTTGTATCATGAGTAATAAAAGTAATAATGAGTAATAATAAAAATACAAATAAAATGTATTAAACAATTCTCATCTGAGAACAGGTCAGGGGTGAGTTTATACCGTTTTACATGTTTCATTAGTAATTAGAGTCCCGGGGGAAATACTGACCCAAATTATGGTTCCTACCCTTCCACAGTAAACTACTACTCATTTGACCATCATTCTTATGAATGTGTATACATGCGTTGGGTAAATAAAATAGAGTTCTACATTTTGAAAGATATTTCTTTAATTTAACTTAAAATGTAATGCTCTTCTTGAGGTTTGCACCTGCTTTTGACTTGCTTAGGGGCGGCAGGGTAGGCTAGTGGTTAGAGAGTTGGACTAGGAACCGAAAGGTTGCAAGTTCAAACCCCCGCGCTGAACAGGCAGTTAACCCACTGTCATTGCCGTCATTGAAAATAAGAATTTGTTCTTAACTGACGTGCCTGGTTAAATAAAACAATAAAAAAAGGGCAACCCCAATGGGTCGTCACAAAGTTATAAACTCCGCGCATTTCTATAATGTATCTTCTTAAAATTAAATTGTAAAACTAACTCTAACCACGCGACTAACCCTTATGCCTAACCCGAACCTTAAATGCAGACCACAAAGCAAAATAGTTGTTGTAGGCTTGTAACCAATTTTGACTTTGTGGCTGAGGAATCTGACTGTGGAAGCTAGTGGAAACCACCCAACTCCCTCCCACCTGTCCTTATCCCTAGACTGCGTTGCCGTGGCAACACTCAGCCAGCGTTGTGAGCTGGTGTGTTGTGCAAAAATGGAAAGGAAGATGGAGGAGAACATGAGAGACGTCGACGCTGGTGTGTAAATAGTAGTGCTACCTACCTCCTATAGTACCTATATTCAAGTGCATGAGAGTGCATAGCAGGTTGCTGCACATTTAGTTATGAATGAGTCTGGACTGCTGCATTAATCACCTAGACCGACACAACATCGTTTGTAAACATCACTTTGCTAGTTAGCTAAGTAAGCTTGTTACTAGCTAACGACGTTATTTTGTTAGGTAACGTTAACCTTCTAGTTAGCTAGCTACTCATTTAGCTACCTGATATAAATAATACTAGCTAGTAGCATGAAAATGTTCAGCAAATTGAAGTGTTTGCCGTAAACACTCTGCCTGGACAGACTACTTGCTATGCATCTAATGTGCGGGATTTGCTCTGTGACTGAGTTTAGTAGCTAACGTTAGCTAGTGCTAGCTCTGGTCCAGAGCGTCGTTCTGCTGTACTCTCAACCGAACGACGCCCAGGATCAGAGCTAGCAAATACTAGCTGCCTCTTGCAGCAACTGGCTGTGGCAAGTAGCTGTGTTAGACACAAGAAGTAGTGGTTCCCTATATATCTATGGTAATAGCATGGCTGTGGCTACACGTCATTGTAAGGGTTTTAATTAGGTGTGCTTTGCTTTATAAACTGGTCATGCTTATTATTATTATTATTTCGCTGGAATCTGTAATACCAAAACCGTAAACACCATAACAACTTTAACCTTTAACTGGCACACCAATAAAACATTTTATCTGAAAAATTATTGTTATGCAAAATATGTGTGTATAGCCTCAATATAGGTTTATTTGACAATGTAAAACACAATACAACCGCACATGTGGATAATGCATTTAAAATCATTGAGGATGACACCAAAACTTTGAAAACGTATTTTCATTGTGGTCTTCATAAATAAATGTTTAAAACATTTACAAACAACATAGTAGGCCTAGGCTTCACAGTAGACCTAGCCTAATAGGCATACCTAGCCTAATAAGCATACACCTTTAAAACATAACAAAACAAAGGACAGGACGACATTGTCATAACCATAGGGTATGACTCCCTCAATATATCCGCGATCTCAGGCTCCTAAACTGAGTTAGATTATGGTTTGATGATGGTGATGCCAGATATAGGCTAGAAATTAATAATTTTTGTGTGCATGACTTTGATAGAAACTTAAACTTTGATAGATAATGCATCGCAAACATCTCAACCAGCAGGTTGAGTTGCCCAATTAAAGTAAACACATTTTGTATTGGAATTTGCATTGATTTTTTAAATCATCAAAAACAGGATACATTCATTTACATCTTGTCTGCTTAATTTACATCTTGTCTGCTTAATTTACTTATAATGGAAGTTGGGCCTAGTTAAATGAGGACTGATGATTTGAATAAATATGATACATGTAAATGAATGCGTTTACAGTTCATATGCTTAGAATAACAATAACATTTCATGTACTGAATGATGTTATAAAACATATTGAAGATAACAGGCAGGCAGTTAATAATGATCCCATAATAATATTTTTCTATTGTCCAAAATTATATCTAGCGTTGGCTTAATATGGCGGCGCACAATTGTCCCAGCGTCGTCCGGGTTAGGGTTTGGCTGGGGTAGGTGGTCATTGTAAATAAGAATGTGTTCTTCACCCTTTAACAGGCAGCAAATTTTGCCATATTTTATCATCTCAACCAATGCCATTTCGTAAAATGTCATCTGGTTTTCATTATCGGACTCCCATATATTTTTAGAACACCCATCCAAAGATGGTTGAAAATCAGGAAGTGAACATACCCCAACCAGAGGTCATGGATTACAGGGAACATTCGCACTGAACTAAAGGGTAGAGCTGCTGCTTTCAAGGTGTGGGACTCTAACCCGGAAGCTTACAAGAAATACCGCTATGCCCTGCGACGAACCATCAAGCAGGTAAAGCGTCAATACAGGGCTGAGATTGAATCATACTACACCGGCTCCGACGCTCATCGGATGTGGCAGGGATTGCAAACTATTACAGACTACAAAGGGAAGCACAGCCATGAGCTGCCCAGTGACACGAGCCTTCCAGACGAGCTAAATCACTTCTATGCTCGCTTTGAGGCAAGCAACACTGAGGCATGCATGAGAGCATCAGCTGTTCCGCATGACTGTGTGATCACGCTCTCCGTAGTCAACGTGAGTAAGACCTTTAAACAGGTCAACATACACAAGGCTGCGGGGCCAGACAGATTACCAGTACGTGTGCTCCGGGCATGTGCTGACCAACTGGCAGGTGTCTTCACTTACATTTTCAACATGTCCCTGATTGAGTCTGTAATACCAACATGTTTCAAGCAGACCACCATAGTCCCTGTGCCCAAGAACACAAAGGCAACCTGTCTAAATGACTACAGACCCGTAGCACTCACGTCCGTAGCCATGAAGTGCTTTGAAAGGCTGGTAGTGGCTCACATCAACACCGTTATCCCAGAAACCCTAGACCTACTCCAATTTGCATACCGCCCAAACAGATCCACAGATGATGCAATCTCTATTGCACTCCACACTGCCCTTTCCCACCTGGACAAAAGGAACACCTATGTGAGAATGCTATTCATTGACTACAGCTCAGTGTTCAACACCATAGTACCCTCAAAGCTCATCACTAAGCTAAGGAACCTGGGACTTAACACCTCCCTCTGCAACTGGATCCTGGACTTCCTGACGGGCCGCCACCAGGTGGTGAGGGTAGGTAGCAACACATCTGCCACGCTGATCCTCAACACGAGCTCCCCAGGGGTGCGTGCTCAGTCCCCTCCTGTACTCCCTGGTCACCCACGACTGCATGGCCAGGCACAACACCATCATTAAGTTTGCAGATGACACAACAGTGGTATGCCTGATCACCGACAACGACGAGACAGCCTATAGGGAGGACATCAGAGACCTGGCCTGGTGGTGCCAGAATAACAACCTATCCATTACATTTACATTTAAGTCATTTAGCAGACGCTCTTATCCAGAGCGACTTACAAATTGGTGCATACACCTTATGACAACCAGTGGAACAGCCACTTGCATCTAAATCTTGTTGGGGGAGAAGGGGGGGGTGAGAAGGATTACTTACCCTTACTTACCCTATCCTAGGTATTCCTTGAAGAGGTGGGGTTTCAGGTGTCTCCGGAAGGTGGTGATTGACTCCGCTGTCCTGGCGTCGTGAGGGAGTTTGTTCCACCATTGGGGGGCCAGAGCAGCGAACAGTTTTGACTGGGCTGAGCGGGAACTGTACTTCCTCAGTGGTCCCTATCCCTCAACGTAACCAAGGAGATGATTGTGGACTACAGGAAAAGGAGGACCGAGCACGCCCCCATTCTCCTCGACGGGGCTGTAGTGGAGTAGGTTGGGAGCTTTAAGTTCCTTGGTGTCCACATCAACAACAAACTATCATGGTCCAAACACACCAAGACAGTCGTGAAGAGGGCACGACAAAGCCTATTCCCTCTCAGGAAACTAAAAAGATTTGGCATGAGTCCTGAGATCTTCAAAAGGTTCTACATCTGCAACATCGAGAGCATCCTGACCGGTTGCATCACTGCCTGGTACAGCAATTGCTCGGCCTCCGACCGCAAGGCACTTCAGAGGGTAGTGCGTACGGCCCAGTCCATCACTGGGGCAAAGCTGCCTGCCCTCCAGGACCTCTATACCAGGCAGTATCAGAGGAAGGCCCTACAAATTGTCAAAGACCCCAGCCATCCCAGTCATATACTGTTCTCTCTACTACCGCATGGCAAGCGGTACCGTAGTGCCAAGTCTAGGACAAAAAGGCTTCTCAACAGTTTTTATCCCCAAGCCATAAGACTCCAAATGGTTACCTGGACTATTTGCATTGTGTACCCCCAACCCCTCCTTTTCACTGCTGCTACTTCTGTTTAACATGTATGCATAGTCACTTTAACTGTACATTCATGTACATACTACCTCAATTGGCCCGACCAACCAGTGCTTCCGCACAATAAACTTTGATTTGATTTGAATGTGTGCAAAACCGAACCTAATTTACTAATAAAAAAAAAAAACGAATTGTGTATAAAATAGGAAATTACAAGGTTGTAAAATGTCTTAGAAGTCAACAACATCATTTGATAATGAAGAAGTGACTAATATGTTTTTATAATTTTACGAACTCTTGAAAAATATGCTCTCCCAGGCAGTTGAGTTGCCTATTAATGGAATACCTTTTTTTTTTTTAAGTGTTTAATTTAACTTATGCAAATCAGTTAAAACATGGCGACTGGCACTGGAACTGTTGCTTTGATACTACTTGTACTTTTCACACTACAACCACGTTTGTATTAATCCCAATGCATTTCAGGGGCCATAGAATTGAACGGGCAAAAATTCTGTCTAGTCTTCAACCGTTTAAGCTAGAAACGCCATTCAAACTCTAAAATGAGCAGACCAGTCTGGAATAGTGTTCTTGTATTCAGCTTTTTATACTATTACCTCAAACTATAAAATGTTTTGTATACCTGTTCATTTCAATGGTGGAATGCAGGCCTTTTTAATTAAAAAAAATATTTTACCTTTATTTAACTAGGCAAGTCAGTTAAGAACAAAATCTTATTTTCAATGCCAGCCTAGGAACAGTGGGCTTTAACTGCCTGTTCAGGGGCAGAACGACAGACCTTGGCAGCTCAGGGGTTTGAACTTGCAACCTTCCGGTTACTAGTCCAACGCTCTAAACTGAAATCACTGCCACAAAACTTTCATAATGTTCAAACAATTTTATTTTGAGAGCTTAAAAACACCTAATGATGACATAGCACTCACTCTAGCCTACTATACAAGCCCATAATCAGTGGTGGAAAAAGTACTCAATTGTTATACTTAAGTAAAAGTAAAGATACCTTAATAGAAAATGACTCAAGTAAAAGTGATACTACTCGTTTAAAAGTGTATGGTTTTAAGTGTACTTAAGTACAGTGGTGGAAAACATACTCAATTGACATACTTGTGAAAAAGTAATAAGTAAAAGTAAATGCTATACATGAAATTCATTATATTTAGCAAACCAGACGGCACACCTTTCTTGTTTTTAAAATTTTAACACTCAGACATAATTTACAAATGCAGAGTTTGTGTTTAGTTGGTCCGCTAGATCTGAGGCAGTAGGGAAGACAACGCGTTATATTAATAGGTGCGTGAATTGGACCATATTTCTGTCCTGCCTGAGCATTCGAAATGACAAGTACTTTTGGGTGTAAGGGAAAAGGTATGGGAGTAAAAAGTACATATTGTCTTTAGGAATGTAGTGGAGTAATAGTTGTCCAAAATATAAATAGTACAGGGCCCGGTTGCATAAAACACCTGAAGTTAATTTTCCCCTCATCTTTCCCTTAAAGTTTTCTTAACTGTAAGTCACTTGCACAAAACATTTTAAGGTGAATGTCCCCCTTAAATTAAGTGCAAAAGTTAAGGGTGCTCATGAGGTCCCTTAACTGCTTAATTCAGTATGGATATCAGTGTAAACATCATTTGTGGAGGTGAATGTTGCTTTCATCAGCCTTGTTTACAAAAGGAAAACATCAACCAACTGGGTACTTAGCTAAACATTGGAAGGTGGAAAATCCATGGCTACAAATTTGGTTTATTTTCTTCTGAAGCAATTTTGTTATCCTGTGTTGATTGTGGAAGTTTTGCTATCTAACAAAATAAATGTGATCACTTTGAAGAGACATTTAGTCAGTGAATCATGCCAGGTACTCTTTCTGCCATGCATGCCTTCAAACTATGGTAAAAGCCCTAAAGTATGGCCTTAAGAGAAACACTTAAGATATGTTATGCAACCAGGCCCAGATATCCCACAAAAACTACTTAAGTAATACTTTAAAGTATATTTTACTTAAGTACTTTACACCACTGACTATAACGACTCCACACCTACAAAGCACCCAAAATTAGGTCACTATAACTAACACATAGCCTTTGAAAACCCTATTAATACCATTGCTGTCACTACCACTATATCACAACCATAAATACTTCAAGACTAGCAAGCACATCACACCACATTTAAATGTCCTTTTCTAGTCTACAATTAAAAGACCTGAGTTCATAGAGTTAAATCCTAATCCACATGTGTAGGTTAACATGCACGACATATTAGCTACCTAGAATGTACTGTAATTAAATGCAACACTATCAGGGACACTTGATAATTATTCATGCATTATATGCAGGTAAAGGACAGTTTGTTTCACTCCAAATAGCATAGGCTGTTTAACCACCTGATTTAGCACCTGTCAAAAAAGCAGGCCAAGCACTTGTTAGACCAGGCTATAGCTTTTAAAGGTTGTGAAGTTTTAGCTAGTAACACCATTTGTTTACAATAGTGAAATCTCTGAACACACCAAAATAAATAATTTCACGCCTTTTTGTTGTCTTGAGGTTTTTATTTAGTTCTAATACAATACAAGTAGATATATTTCTGCAAGGTGACCTCAGTTAAGGCTTTGCCAACAGCATGCCTTACTTACTATGCATAAGGCAGGCAAGCCACATTTGATGCACGAAAGAAATCTTGTCATACTGTATCTACTTCTGATAAAGCACAAAGTGTGAAAATATTAATATGATATTTACCGCATGTGATATCCTTAGAATGGTGGGGTGTTTAATAGATATTAGTTCAGATTAAGTTGTTTGACAAGTGATATGTGGTTGTCCTAGGCAGTGAAGCTGGAGGAGAGGATGCCTTAGTGGGCAATGTGAACAAGCTGATGGTGACTCCACCAGGATACACAGGAGTTCCACGGAAAGGCCACCTTGTCTTTGATGCTTGCTTCGAGAGTGGTAAGTACAAACTGTAATGAGGTGTAATATCACAATTTAAACTACTGTAACATTTGATACATTTATCACAATATTTGTAAATACATCCACAGACTAGGCTTATCTACGCTAATTAGGCTAACTTAGAATTTCCTTTACCTAGCTTAAGTAGTTATAGGCTATGTAATTCTATTTTGATCACAAAACAATCCAGTATTATTAAGTGATCATTCTATGATGATATTATTGTCATCCCTCAATTTAAAAAGGGCAGTATAAGACCTAGGCTATAGTAAATAATGAATATAATGTAGGCTATGCCTGCTGGTGCAATGCAGGTTGACAGGTAATTCGTCACTATATACCACATTTCTGGGTACTGTATTACATTTTCAGCCAATTATTTTTCTTGTTTACTAATATACAGGAAGACCCACATGCACCCAAACAGGTTGTTTTGTAGTGCGATCCTCTGATCCTCCTTTACAGATCTCATATACTTCAGTTACGAAACCATTTTATTTCCTTAGATGTGTTTCTGTGATTTGAATTGCATCCTATCGAATTAGTGAACTTATATTAAACATGGCCTATTAATAAAAGCAGAATATTCTATATAACTAGGCCTAAATAATTTATTTGATTGTGTCTTTTAATGGTTAATTAGCTATAGAAAAGGGTAACAAAAAAATTAAAAGGTTCTAAGTGAGTCACTGCTCTTTTACCTTGTCCATCTTCCTAGTTGAAGACTGTAATTAAACAAGTTAATATGTTCTAGAATGCTTTGTAAATGGCCTTTGTTTTGAACTTTTCAACCAAATGAATGGCACTGCAATGAAAATAAAGTGCTTTCCTCTGTGACAAGGTCAAGTGGGCAGCAAAGAGAGTGACTCTGGGCTGGAGTGACAGTGAATCAGTGGGCCAGTGGAACATTCACAATATCATTCTCTGCTGGGAGATTAGGTTCAGGGTCTTCAACAGATGAGACATAGCTTTCATATTCTTGGCAGGCAACCAATTTCTGGCTGTGCAGAGATGAAGTTTAACTTGTGATTCTGTGCTGTTTGGCCCAGCTGTCAGAGGATAGACTTTTTAAGTTGATTTTTATTTTTTGACTTTGTTTATTTGGATAGAATGTGAAACTTCTGAGAAGAATCTATGTGTTTTTCTCCCAGACATAATACTGAATAAACAAGTGGTTAGAGGTTTATTAGACACCATTTTTTAAGGTAAGCTTATACTATCGAACGGCACTGTCAATCAAATGAAATTAATATGATAGGGTATTACTATAATATCATATGATATTGTCAGTCACACCATGGCACCACATAACAGGTGAGAGGTTTGAAAGTTAAGAGATAAACAAAGAGCTTCTAACTAAGATCTGGGAAGCCATGAGGATTTGAGGATTTGTCTAAAAGTGAGTGCTATGCTCGATCCCGAGTTATAAATGAAGATTAAAACGGCTATGCATGTGGCCTGTCAAAGGGGAGTGAATAGAGAGGAGAGTAGACAAACATATGTTTTAGGAGGTTGATATGGATATTAATAAATGATCAGGAGACTTACGTTTCTTACGGGTTTTTAAATAAGTTTCCTTATTTTCCCAGATGACATACTCAGAGGACCTCAGACATTGATTAATGGGCGTTGAGCTCTCAGACTGAGATCCGCTAACATGTATAACATTACCCAGATGTCTCTAGGTCCGGAAATTCTCCTGAATGATTTATGGAATTGATATTAATCTCTTTCCAGTAAATGCATTACTAAAGTTGGAAACAGAGAGGAATTGAACTACGCTAATGTCAAATTAATGTTGTGTTGCTGTTTCAACGAAGCAACACTGCAGCTAGGCTAACTATTTTAACCACTTATAAGCCAACAGGTCTCCTATAAGGACTAAATGATAAAAAGTCATTTTTCACTTCAGTGGTCATATGGTGAGTATCTGTCAATACATTTCACAAGGAGTGATATGTTTTTTCAGGAGTTAGCCCTCACTGTTCATAAAGAATTGTGGTTTGTTTTGTTGGTGGAATGTAGAAACGAAGAGGACTATTCATAATCCAGCGATTTGGCATTGCCTACCTTGAGTAGCATCACACATTCAATATCAATGTGTTTTCACTGAAGAAGAATACCTTTCATATTACCAAGGTATAAGCATATTTAAAACATGTTCGTTTGCCAAGAAGATTCAAGATCAATATCTACTGTTGAATATCTACTGTTGATGTAGTGCTTAAATTTACCCTTTAGATTACATCAATATCTAGACAGTATCACTCACTGCATGGTCAAATAACTAGCATCCATATTCCATGTAGTGACAGTGATATCTGTGAAGGTCTCACATTTCCAATTCATGCATTTGTTATATAATATGACACTGACAGGAAGAACATTTGAATACCCTTATAGAGGCTACTGTACGGATCACTATATGGATCACTTCACCTCAAACAATTTATTGCCTGAAACATGTGAATTCAAGCAGACATTTATTTGAATTTATGCAGAGATATCACTCAGTAAGGTTCATGCTGCCAATATTGCCACTTTTTTTGTAGGACAGCTGTCAACATTTTGCATACATTTTAGATACTAGATATTTTATTTTATTTCTTTAGTATCCCTGGTAATACATTCTAATTGGTTTATTAAAACAGACTACGGTATGTAAGCCATTTACTAAATGTATAAAACCCCTAATTTACATTTAGATGAGACATAATTCAGTTTCTTGTCAACCATATGCAGATTATGTCAGTGGTATATATTTTCATAGGCATTGCAGCCCACAGGTCTCTGAGTCACACTAGCTTCAGCAGTCCTCCCTTCCTTTGCTTTTTAAGATAATACAAGAAAATGCAGACTTTGATAGTATAGAAAAAATAATGACTATTTCCTCAAGCTGTCATTAAAACCATATGGATGGTTCTGTAGATATGGAGGTATGAAAAACAATGTCAATTCTATATGCTTAATTGAGTTTTAATAGTTATAATGATCTCTTTAGCCCATCAATTTCATTTTTGTTATGGATGTTTATTAATCAATGGGTTTTTATTTAGAGAAAGGAACATATTTGTATCTATTATTACTTGGACCTGTATCATTAGTTTTACGATGTGTACATGGAGAAATTAAATGTTTGTCCCTTTGACAGTTATTTTCTATCAATGTCAGACAGAATTATGGCATTGCTTTAATGTGAAAGCGGATTAGTGCTTGAAACATAATTCTTTACATTGGTAATATTAGTCACCAATCACAAATCAAATGAGCTCCATTAGTTTTACGAATAAGCAGAAATAATTTGAACTGTCAAATTAGAATAAATTAGAAATATTCTATACAGTGAATCATTTTCCAGAATTCAACCTGTGCATCCATCTGTGCACAATTAGGATTTAGCTAAACCATTCTGTAGCTTATATTTGTAGGAAAATCTTTCCTACAAATATATTAATAATAAAGTACTTGTCAGATCTAATGATGAACTTTGAGACCTGCCTGTAGGTATTCAATTGAATCCTACATCTTTTTGTGGATTCTGAATTTAGGTGGTCAATGGCTTGATTGCCTCCAGCACTGTGTTTCTCATTAAAGGATGACACTGACAGTGTTAGCATATTGTTTTACTGTTCCTGTTGACCATTCACAGAAGTTATTAAGCCATCATTGATTATTGCCTGAACTCGGTCTTCAGACATCAAGTTGCATGGAGAGGGAGACCGAATCAAAGTAAAGGCTTTGGAGATCGCAGATATTTAGTAAGGTTAATTGATAAGCGTACGGTACCCTACAACAGAACTCTGACTCACATATTCATGTGACCTTCCACTGTGGGATATGCAGCACCTGTAAAATCCTCTAATTGACTTGTTTCACACTGACTGCAGACACAACTCATTAAGCCTCATTGATTGTTATGAGTTCGGCTGTAATATCCAAAATCACCTGTAATTGCCAACATCTTTTGTCTAAGTAGCAGTTCAAAAAACGTTGTATTTTGTTATAGACCTATTGTATATCACTGTTGTTTATATTAAGCATTTTTCCTTTTTCTCAGGCCACAGCTTTGATATTGTCATGTGAGTTGAGGGAATTGGTAATAAGACAGATAAAGAAGTGGGGATATTATGATGGTATGCCAGAGAACAGGGAAAAAGTCTAACTGAAGAAAGGAAAGGGGATTTATCAAGTCGAAACAGATGCTCTTTTCACAGACCTGGATGTGCTAGCGACTGTTTTTGTATTTGCTATGCAGATACCTTGAGTCCACCACAGCATCCACTGCTGTTGGAAGCCATTTCCCTTCACACTTCATCAACTGTTTTGCCTGCATGCGTCTGCCACTCGCTTTCACCATTTTCATGGAATATCAGGCTGATGCACCTCATTCATGCTCTGGGAAAATCCTGTGCCCACCTATCAGACGAGGCATAGTGTTGTTTTTCCTACTGAGATAACACTGTATATTTATTTTTTAATCTTTATTTAACTAGGCAAGTCAGTGTAAGAACAAATTCTTATATACAATGACGGCCTAGGAACAGTGGGTTAACTGCCTTGTTCAGGGGCAGAACGACAGATTTTTACAAACGCTTGGTTACTGGCCCAACACTCTAACCACTAGGCTACCTGTCGCATATACACTCTTAGAAAGGTGCAATCTAGAACCTAAAGGGGTTCTTCGGTTGTCCCCATAGGATAACCCTTTGAAGAAGGCTTTTGGGTTCTATGCAGAACCTTTTACACATGGGAAAAAAAAGTTCTACATGGAATCAAAAAGGGTTCTACTGGAACCAAAAATGGTTATTCTATGGGGACAGTTGAATAACCCTTTTTTCTAAGAGTGTAGGGAGGGGTTTCCTTCCAAAATATAACAATTTCTGTACCGTAATGTTTATTCATGTGGCATTTTGTGTTTCTAATCGTTTGTGATGTAAATGTTTTATCCAAATGTAGAAAACGAATGTAATTTATGCAACTTTTACATAGCTACCTCTGAAATGCCAACTAAATGTGTTAACATAGTCTGAGGGCAGTAAGTAGCAACTGAATGAATAAGCAAAAGTATATACTTATGTTTATTCTTGATAATACAATTGTTTCCAAATGCAAAACGAATGTATCCGCCATAGACATTATAGAAAGTATGGAACCTCTGAAGTATTTCATGGATTTGCTACGTGGATTTGAAATCATGCACAGTAATGATAATAGATGAAAAAATATTTTTGGAATCAGTGAACAATAGAAAACTGTAAAAAAAAAATGACTAAAAGGATTCTGCAGAGAGATTACTAATGAGGATAAACACCATGAACAATTCCTGCACTGTTCACTGCTGATGAAGGTTTAATTGTTTTTTCTTTTCCCAAGCATTTTACGGAATCTATCTTGCCTTATCTTCTCTCAGAAGTGTTCATGTTGCAATTGCAGAGCCCATCTACAGGATGAGTGATTACAGCCAGAGCCAAAGCAACATTTAGAGAGGAAAAAAAACTAAACAGGAACTGAACGAATGCTGGGGGGAAATGCAGTCAAGCTTGTCAGAAGACATTTATATACTCCAGAGTACCCATGAATCAAGACAGTTGGGTCTTCATTGATTAAAGAAAAAGGAAACGCTTTAACAATCAAGCAAGATGCTTAGCACAAGTGGTTTGGAGAGGGCTGAGCTACAGTGCCACTCCTGATGTCCTGTTGTTGGTTTTATTCCAAGACTAAAATGTGATTAAAACATAACATAGCGGAAAGCAGTAGACAAAACTTGTTTTTCTTCTGAAAAGGAAAAGCAGATCTAAAGCTGTGCATCGTGATTTCTGATTAGATTGGTAACCAAATATAATTAAATTAAGGATATACTGTAAAAGTTGCTTATTTATCTTTGGACCGTGGGTATAATTTTGGATGTCATTGCATCTTACAGTCACTAGCTAGCCATTCCACATAGGCTAAAATTCATGTTTTAACTTTGCCTTATATAAGCTTATGTAACTTTAACTGAGTTATGGGTTTTCCAGATGAATATTTTGTTGTGCAGTAACACTTAGGCTATGACTCTGATGTATTGAGAGGAAATCTAGACTCTCCGTCTCCCTTACTTGTCCTTGGTATTGGATTGGCTTCACTGCCCAAAACACTAAATGGTCTTTTCACTTTTTTTTCCTTTTTTTTTTAAAGCTTTTTTTCTTCTTCTTTTAAATCGGGAGGAGATTATGGAGATAAATTTGGGCTGTCAAGTGAGAGTCAGCTAGACTATTCCTTTTGATTTATTCTATTTATCAACCCTTTATAACTATGAGTTAAAATATATTTATTTATATTATTACATTTTTCTATGTCCATTCCCTTGCTTTCTCGCCCTCTTTTCTGGACTCTTTTTTTGTCCATTTTTTATTTCCTTTTACATCCCATCTGATACCCAGTGAGTGTTGTGTCGTTATATAGGCATGGCCCTGAAGGAAACAAAACATCCCAAGATTAAGGTGCTACGCTTAAGCAGGCATAGAGCTTTGTAGCTCTGGAGACATGGGCAGCCATTGCACTTAACCCAGTGTCACAGCAGGAGCAGAATCTTTGCCAATCCCGTTGCTAGTCTGTAGAATGCACTTTGCACAGGTAAAATACTATGTTAATGATGTACAGAAAAAATACATATTGTAAGAATACTGGCTCCATTTTCACATTGCAAGTTTGAGCAGAGCAAACGTTTCAGAAGAGTCCCATCTAGTGTCATAATATTTGCAAGCTACAGTAGTCTCAGTTATCATATGTGTCTGTGCAATGTCACTGAGCGAGGCAGGGGAGGTGATATCAGGTTTGTGCAAAAGCAGAGCAAATGAAACGGGCGATAATCCTGTCTGACATTCTCGCCTGCCGCTCTTGGTTTCATCTAATCAGAGAGGGAACACATGGCCCAGTTTGCTCTGACACAGACACTTCTCCTGGCAGAAGTAGTACAAACATCTTCAATATTTTGAAAGTTAATTGTTGATTGTTGAGATACATAAAAATATTGAGCTGGCCTCTTGTTCTCAAAATGTCACAAAATGCTAGTAACCACACAATCGTTTTGTAAGATTTGTAGGGTAATTGTTTGAACAGAATATTCACATTGCTGGCAAATGTTTCCTCTACATGGTGGTGCTTTAACGATAGGTAGAAAAGGTTCATTTATGCATATTTTATAATGCAACAGTCATACATACACTTTATTGGCATTATTGCTTATGAACCCTTCTAAAAGGGATAATATTATATTTTTGCAATTAAGCCCTGTTTCTACTGTACTTACCCAGAGTCAGATTGATACTGTTTGGGTAGACTTCCAGTCATTGTGCTAACACTAGTTAACAATGGCTTGTGACACTACCTTCAACTTCCTTCAACTGCACACAAAGACATAAAAATGTGTTTTAGGTTGATGTTGGCTTGCTCCCCTTTAGTGTTGACATGTGTTTGTGTGCTTGTACAGGATGTTTGGCTGTGATGAATCATGTTTTTCGTTGTCTCTAAATGATCAAGAGATGGTAGTATGGGGATTCTGGGCCTTTGGGTCATAGTCCTCAGGGTCCATGCTTCTCCTCAATCTCTCAGATGTTAATATGTTGTAAGTGAACATGACGGCAACAAGCTTCTATTGCACTTGTGGTGTGTGAACTCAGAGCTCCAATGATGGAGTAATTCATTTCCAAGCAATCCTGATTCCATAAACACAGTTTCTAGGCAAACGTGTCGTTTCTCATCTGAGGCAAGAGGGTGCAGTTTGGGAAAATGGCGAGGATTTGTAACACTTTAGCAGTTCATGTTTTTTAAGCTGCCTCTGTTTATTTTGCTGATTTATTTAGAATGCCTTCCTGAGATGAGCTTCAGTCATGTGTCAGGTTTTGTTTGATATCACAAATTCATGCGCAGAATATGTTTGTAAAGTGAAGTGAAAAATAAGACTATTTTGATAGTACATGAGATTTTGATACAGACGGCTGTCTTCCGCTATTCATAGTAGACAACATTGAAATGTACACCACATAAAGGTTTAACAAGATCTCATATTGAATGTAAGTATGTATCCCCTTTAAAATAATTTAGTTGAAATATTGCAGGGATACTTTGATGTCACAGACAGAATAGAATATAGGATATTTAGCCAGGTACAACTGCTTTCAGTGGTTTGCATTTGTTAGTGATGACCAGTTGCTTCAGGGTAGGTAGACTTGACAGAGCTTCCTACCAGGATAATGACTTTATATTGTTTCTGTCTTCCCTCTGCCAAACACTGTGCATAATATGCAGGCCGGGTTCTGCCAGATTGGGAGAGAAGTTGTGAAGCTATTAGACGATCATATTCTCAAAGGCTAGGCTATAATTCAATTTCTGCCGCTACAATATTCATTGATGGGGCAACCACCTATGAATGCCATCTTGGTAGAAATGGGATTTTAGCGCTTTTTAATGTTTCTGCCCTGATTTATTTTGACACATGAGGATAGTGGATGTATGCCTATAATATTTTATTGAAATGCTCCTTGGCTAAACAACTAGTCTTGATGTAGGTTAATGTGCATAGCTCAATGATTGTTATGACTAAGCTAATTATTAATCCCATTTCCCAATAGCACATTGCCATGATATGCAGTACAGCCAAGTCAACACATTGATTTAATCTTATCTGATTTTGACATGGATGGACATAAAAACTTAATATATGCCATTTAGCTGACGCTTTTATCCAAAGCGACTTACAGTCATGTGTGCATACTTTCTACGTATGGGTGGTCCCGGGAATTGAACCCACTACCCTGGCGTTACAAGCGCCATGCTCTACCAACTGAGCCACAGAAGGACCACAACTTATGTGGTTAAATATCATGACAGACAGCTTATTTTCTGATGCAAGCCTGGCCCTTCACATACATCAGCATCACATTGTGAGCGATTTGTGTCTTCAAAACACTTGAAAGGATTTTCTAGCGAATGTGAGATGCCTCTATGAACTCCAACATTCACCAGAAAAACCATTTCAGACTGCCCACTGGCTGTGAATAAGGGCTATTTGAGTATTTGAACAATCTTTTTCTAATGAGAGGGACACTTTGCATCCCTCTTCTGAAGAATGTTAAATCTGTGCTCTGCTCTTGGAAACCTCTGGGATCTGCACTTCCAGCAGTGATGAAGAATTCGTAGCCAAAACGTCCCTCTTCACTATTTTCTTTCTTGATAAAAGATTTTTGTAAATTGACATGTCCAAAATATGCATCTTCTCTTACATCCAATGCATTTAATAGAGATTAGGATGTCTGTGGATGTGTTGTCTTTTCCTTTCTGCTATTTAAAAAAAAAAAGTTATTATGAATATTTTATTTTCGTTGTACTTTTTGACTTTCTTATATATATATTTATTGCTCTGTTGCTTAATTTCTCTTAAGTAATTGCACCATGCTTGGGTACAGCTTGCCAGAGTGATTGCACAAAAACCTGATCCTCTGCCAAGCCTTTTGAATGACTTTCAATATAGCCTTTTTCCTGTCCTTTCATTTTTGTGTAAAGCTGGCAGTGCATTGACAGTAGCAGCACTTTGTGTAATTCCCCAGATTGAAAAGCTGTTTCACAATGAGAGATTTCCTCAGCGTTGCTCCTGACGGTTGGAAACCACACTGGGATTTACAGACATCCTCTTCCCGACTAGCTCAACTCTCAGATTCACTTCAACCTCCCCTTAACTATGGCCCTATCCGATTAACACACAATACTGGACAGGTGCAGGTAAAAAAAAATAGAAATATTTTTGAGCAAATTCATAGCAGTGATGTTGATCCTCAGTTTGGCCTGTGACTTTGACTGAGGGTTGGCACCTCCCTCTCTGTCACACTGTATTGAATGTCAAGAGTCACTTACTGTCAGATTACCTGCCAGGGGCCTCATTGGGGACCCTGCCCTCTCCTCTTCTATTGGGGAGATTTGTTTGGTTTCAAATGGAAGGTCGTGCATGGAGAGAAGAGCCATACTAGTAGTTTACTCTCCTTTTGTCTCCACTTGCATTTTCAGTGAAACTTTTTTTTTTCTGCTGACCTATTGGTATGGCCGTTGATTTCTAGTCTCCCTTGTTTCTCCCCTTTTCTTTTGCCCACTCCCTGTGTTCCTGAACTCATTACAGCTCAATCAGCCCAGCCCCAAGCACTGAAGTGTGCACCCAGAAGGAGCAATAACTGTAAATAACCAGGACTGCAGGCTTCCCGATAACATGTTACCAAGATGATAACAGCCCTTCTTAGCAGTCCTGTTGACCTTCTCCTTGCCTTGGGCTCGCCAAGGACCCTTCAGCTCTCTCTGTTTTTATCTCCAAACTCTCTGCAGGGAAGATTATTCTCCTGTGTTGTGAGAGGCAGAGAGAGAAAAAGAGAGGGAGAGTGTGTCTGGGAGAAGAAGAAACAAAACAGACAAAACAACAAAGACGAGACCTGGACTGTTGTCCCTCTGCCAAAGCCTCTCTTGTCCTTTGTAGGCCTCCACATAATTAACTTGTAAGAAGATAGCATGAAATTGGAACAGACTTGTATTTATTCTCTGAAGAGGCCACCACTGCATAGCACAAAATGATAAGAGGAGAGGAAAACACAGACGCAACAAAACAAAAACAATGCACAAGCTTACTATAGATTCCTCTGGTAAAACCTGATAATGTAAGGCTTCAGAAATCAATAAATGTAAAGATGATAATGTTTAACTGCTTTTACAGGCTCATGTCAAGGGCTAGCTTGATGTGACAAGAACTTGTGGGCTAACACATTGGCTGGCTGAGATTGATAATACAACAAAGCCAGTTTTACTAAGAATACATGCACCACTATGAGTATGACCCATTACCATACCAACTGCTCTGGATGTAACATACTTGCTTTAGGGTCTTTTGAAAATGATTATAAAAGGGCAGCGAGAAAATGTGGTCTCTTTTGAATTTACAGGCTTTTACATCATTTGTGCCAAATATGTGGGCTGCATATCTCACTGGTATCCCCAGGCTGAGCCATTTTAATATCTGTTAGAGTTTGCTGGTGCTCAAATGGTTTCATAAAGGGATGATGTTGTTTACCTTGTTCTCTCCACTTCAGTTGTTATCTCCTTTTTTCACATACAGATTCACTGTCTTTTCAGGGCTGTCTCTGGCATTCTGTTAATGGCAAAAAAAATGATATAGTTTAAAGTTCTAACAAAAATGTATTTAAATTCGCTATGTTTTGACATCTGTGAGAGAGTTTGTGTGGACCTTGGAGGTCAAGTGTTTTGTCCTTGTTCAAGGCCACATCGACAGATTCTTCACCTTGTTGGCTCAGGTTCTCGAACCAGTGACCTTTCGGTTACTGGCCGGACGCTCTAACTGCTACGTTACCTGCCACCCTATTTAATGATAAGGTAGAGGAAAAACTGCTTTTTAGAAGTCCTGAAGCAAGAGATTGATGTTTTCTCTTTGACAACTTGCCTTTAGATACTGGAGGAAAAGTGCAAGGACAGACATTTTGCCTCAGGTCTAAACTGAGACACCTCTGCTGGATGGAATCAATTCCGTCTTTATCAGTTGTCTGTACCCTGAAATTCTCACACCAGGGGCAAACTGATGTGTTTTCCAATAATGAAATGGAGCACATAGCAAAAATACATTTAAAAGGTTCCCACTCTCAGAAGTCCCTTTTAATTTCCAGTAAAGTTTGTATCACAGAGGAAAGCCCAGGAAAAAGACAGATGGATGTCTTTGACCAGCCCTCATTTTTTGTGTACACATTTTTGAGGTGGAAATTGCAGGGGTGTTTTTTGCCTTTAGAAAAATGTGTCAAGTTTTGAGGGAGCGTGCAATTTGACAGTATGTCCAACTGGCCTCACAACCGGAGACCACGTGTAACCACGCCAGCACAGTACCTCCACATACGGCTTCTTCACCTGCGGGATCGTCTGAGACCCGCCACCCGGACAGCTGTTGAAACTGAGGAGAATTTATTTCTGTAATAAAGCCCTTTTGTGGGAAAAAACTAATTGTGATTGTTTGGGCCTGGCTCCCCAGTGAGTGAGCCGATGCTCACCCATGGCTGCTTTCCTGCCCAGTCATATGAAATCCATAGATTAGGGACTCATTTATTTATTTAATTTAACTGATTTCTTTATATGAATTGTAACTCAGTAAAATCATTGAAATTGTTGCATGTTGCGTTTTATATTTTTGTTCAGTATAGATGCAGTTGTCAGTGTAAAGTGCTTCATACCAATAATACCACAAGACATTACTTTATCAAGCAATATTCAGCAATTTATTGGTGTTGGTATTGAAAATTGATTTTCAACACTTCACTTCATGTGAGCAGTCAATTTGTCTTCATGTGTAAAGTCAATTTCCATTCTCAAGCCTTTTATACTATTTCATTTCAGACACATACTGTATGTTATTCTGTTTATTGTGCCGAAAGGACATTTCTGGGGGAGCAAAATGTTGTGGAAAATGTTTATTTATCATTTTAGTTAGGCTACCCTAAATGGAAGTCATCACAAGTACAGCCCTAAATCAATCATTGAAATAATGCATTTGAAAACAACTATCTACATTACTATGACTCTGTTGAAGACAGCACCCCGGGCATGCTGCATGATACATCTGCATGGCAGAGGCACACAGGCCATCCATCCAGAGCAGCTACAGGCTGTCACATTGTGTGGGCTGAGCACTGTGACTGCTCTCCTTTGTACCTCCGTAATGGGATTAGATTAGCCATGTTTTCTCCTGTGAGTCCATGTGTGAATGACCTTCCTCTTGCCTTACCCATGCACTGGCTGCCATTTTGCACACTTCTGCAGTTACAGGTTTTGCAGCTCCCATGTTACTGTCAAATGAACAGTGTTTTGTTTAACAAAGCACATAAGTAAATGTATTAAACCAGTTTACTGGTGTAAAATAGAGACCTGGTAGCAGTTGTACGGGCAGAAATGTTGTAGGAGGCAGCCAGGTTCAGGTGCAGATGTTTAGCTTGCAAAGGTTTAGGCTACTACCAACGGAACGAAACGGGGAGGGACCTGCCTGAATTTGTCCAATAGAAACTTTCTAGGTGGTATTGAATGTGTCAATGTCACCTTGATTATTACAATTTGTCTCTCGACATGTGCACCTACATTATAAACTTTCATTTGTAGCCTAGGTTGTTGCAACATCATGATGGATATAGGACAAATTTGAGTATCATGTAGTAGCTTAAACCTATCGATGTTACCTTGAGCTGGGTGAATGGAATATGAATGACAGTATGCATTCAGTATGCTGTAATAGAAATAAGACCATACTAATGAAAAAAATCGTCCTCCCTTGGGCTGTTAAGGTGACCGTATCACCGGCAGTCACGAGTCATGACCGCAGTCAAATTCCATGTGACTGTTGAGTCATGGTTACAAGTCTTCTCCCAAACTGTGCTCTGATGCCGCTGATGGTCATTAGGCTACTTGCTAATGACCTGGTACTCAGGGCTCCATTGTCCCATTTAATCACTCTGACATCAATGCAAACTAAATCAAATCAAACAGTTCAGCCCTGACATTGAGTTTGAGCAGAATAGGATCACCTGTTGCACAGAGAGAACCAGCTCCTCATAGCTGGTTGAGCATGGAATGAAATAACATTTCTATAGGCTGTGCAATTGCGTGAGAAAAACATATTTTGATGCTGTCTATTAAAAAGAGGAGGATCCCATCATCTTTGTATAGGCTCGGCCTACTATATTTATTTCTCAACTTTCCTTATATTAAGCACATTGCTTTGCTTTATAACTGAGGTAACATACCTGGCTGGCATGAAAATGAACCACAGGAAAGCGTCCTCCATTCGTTATTCAAGTGCGTATGGATTACGTTTTTTTACCCTTCCCCTGTTCCAACAGGTGCATGGTAAATCTAAATCAAAACTCATTTCACAAATAGATGATTTAGTATATGTAAAGACCAGATTATATTGAGAATAGTCTGATGGGTGAGAATATTATCACTTGTGAATGATGCCCAGCGTGTGCAGTCTAAAGGCAACAAATAGTGCATGCATTTTTTTTGCTACTTTTTCAAATCATAGTGGACTGCATCATGTATAGGCCCATAGGCCTTCACTGCCTTCAGAAAGTATTCATACCCCTTTTACCTTTTCCACATTTTGTTGTGTTACAGCCTGCATTTAAAATGTATTACATTGAAAAATGTTTGTAACTGGCTTACACACAATACCCCATAATGCCAAAATGGAATTATGTTTTTAGAAATGAAGACATGAAAAGCTGAAATGTCGTGAGTCAATAAGTATTCAACCCTTTTGTTATGGCAAGCCTAAATAAGTACAGGAGTAAAAATTTGCTTAACAAGTCACATAATAAGTTGCACTCTGTGTGCAATAATAGTGTTTAACAGGATTTTTGAATGACTACATCATCTATGTACCCCACACATACAATTATCTGTCCCTCAGTCTAGCAGTGAATTCCAAACAGATTCAACCACAAAGACCAGGGAGGTTTTCCAATTCCTCGCAAAGAATGGCACCTATTGGTAGATGGTCAACCATTTTAAAAGCAGACAATGAATATCCCTTCGAGCATGGTGAAGTTATAAATAACACTTGTGTATCATGGATGGTGTATCAACACACCCAGTCACTCCAAAGATACAGGCCTCCTTCCTAACTCAGTTGCCGGAGAGGAAGGAAACTACTCAGAGATTTCATCATGAGGCTAATGATGACTTTAAAACAGTTAGAGTTTAATGGATGTGATAGGAGAAAAACTGAGGATGGATCAACAACAATGTAGTTACTTCACAATACTAACCTAATTGACAGAGTGAAAAGAAGGAAGCCTGTACAGAATAAAAAATATTCCAAAACATGCATCCTGTTTGCAACAAGGCACATGTGAACCTTCATCATTATAGGGTATTGTGTGTAGATTGAAGAGGAAAACATTTAATTTAATCCATTTTAGAATAAGGCTGTAACAACATGTGGAAAAAGTCAAGGGATCTGAATATATTCCGAATGCACTGTACATTACATCTGCATAGATAGTATTTAATCATTATACATTGTATTTTCAGTCATATATACAGTTAAGTCGAATGTTTATATACACTTAGGTTGGAGTCATTAAAACTTGTTTTTCAACCACTCCACAAATTTCTTGGTAACAAACTATAGTTTTGGCAAGTTGTTTGCCAAAACTATAGTTTGACACAAGTAATTATTCCAACAATTGTTTACAGATATATTATTTCACTTATAGTTCACTGTATCACAATACTAGTGGGTCAGAAGTTTACATACACTAAGTTGACTGTGCCTTTAAACAGCTTGGAAAATTCCCGAAAATTATGTCATGGCTTTAGAAGCTTCTGATAGGCTAATTGACATAATTTGAGTCAATTGGAGGTGTACCTCTTTGCTTGACATCATGGGAAAATCAAAAGATATCAGCCAAGATCTCAGAAAAAAAATCGAAGTCCGGCACAAGTCTGGTTCATCCTTGGGAGCAATTTCCAAATGCCTGAAGGTACCACGTTCATCTGTACAAACAATAGTACGCAAGTATAAACACAATGGGACCACGCAGACGTCATACCGCTCAGGTAGGAGATGCGTTCTGTCTCCTAGAGATGAACGTACTTTGGTGAAAAAGTGCAAATCAATCCCAGAACAACAGCAAAGGACCTTGTGAAGATGCTGGAGGAAACTGTTAGAAAAGTATCTATATCCACAGTAAAACGAGTCTTATATCGACATAACCTGAAAGGCCGCTCAGCAAGGAAGAAGCCACTGCTCCAACTGCACATGGGGACAAAGATCATACTTTTTGGAAAAATGTCCTCTGGTCTGATGAAACAAAAATCGAACTGATTGGCCATAATGACCATCGTTATGTTTGGAGGAAAAAGTGGGAGGCTTCCAAGCCGAAGAACACCATCTCAACCGTGAAGCACGGGGCTGGCAGCATCATGTTGTGGGGTGCTTTGCTGCAGGAGGGACTGGTGCGCTTCACAAAATAGATGGCTTCATGAGGAAGGAAAATTATGTGGATATATTGAAGCAACATCTCAAGACATCAGTCAGGAAGTTAAAGCTTGGTCGCAAAGGGGTCTTCCAAATGGACAATGACCCCAAGCATACTTCCAAAGTTGTGGCAAAATGGTTTAAGGACAACAAAGTCGAGGTATTGGAATGGCCATCACAAAGCCCTGACCTCAATCCTATAGATAATTTGTGGGCAGAACTGAAAAAGTATGTGCAAGCATGGAGGCCTGCAAACCTGACTCAGTTACACCAGCTCTGTCAGGAGGAATGGGCCAAAATTCACCCAACTTATTGTGGGAAGCTTGTGGAAGGCTATCCGAAACATTTGACCCAAGTTAAACCATTTAAAGGCAATGCTACCAAATACTAATTGAGTGTATGTAAACGTCTGACCCACTGGGAATGTGATGAAAGAAATTAAAGCTGAAATAAATCACTCTACTATTATCTGATATTTCACATTCTTAAAGTAGAGTGGTGATCCTAACTGACCTAGGACAGGGAATGTAGGAATTGTGAAAAGCTGAGTTTAAATGTATTTGTCTAAGGTGTACTGTATGTAAACTTCCCGAATTCAACTGTATATTATAGAACATGAACTTCTAAATCTACCCCTCTGCTACTCTCAGTCCATCCCACCTATCTCTGTAAACCGCCATGTTGTGATTTCCATGTGCTATATATTTTTTTAACTGTGCTGAGATGTTTCACATAAACTCTGAACCTGTCTAATCGCATTCTATAGTATCTACAGATTGTGAGTTAAAGATAAGTATTTTTACTAAAATTATTATTATATTGTTGATTAATTGACAATGGTTTTCCAAATCTCCCAACAGTGCTATTTGTAGGGTTATTTTTAGATAAATGTTGTGATTTTCCAGCCGTACCTGAAATTGTGACCAGATACAAGCTACATATGGACAATACAAAAATCAATGATCTAGTGATTCTGCCTTTTCGTAGCAAAATCTGCAGAGCTGAGCTGGTTGTATGCCCCATTACCCAACATTATATTTGTGGCAAGAATTTTGTAAAATAATTTTAAATTGAAAAACTCGTAAGTTTTGAATCAAGCGTTATTTTGCATATATATTCGGAAACCATGTTCCACGGAATCGGCACATCAAATCTCTTCCCAACTATTTTGCAACTTGTATATATAATAATAAATACATCATTAATTAATTAATAAATAATTGTTTTATTTATGACATTTTTTTTTGTTGCCAAATATAGTCTTTAATATAGGGGACACAAACAAGTTCCCTACTTTCTTCCATTTGCATCCTCCATTTTTGCGGGTTGCTTCGGTAGGTTACTTTACAGTTACTAGTTACCTTTCCAAAATTTTAATCAGTAAAATACCTTTTGTATTACCGAAACTCGGTACGGTAATCATATCACTTTCTGTTACTTTTGGATTATTTTCCCCTTAAGATGCATTAGAAGAAGACTAAAAGGATCCTTCAAGCGTGTTTGGTTTGTCATCATATGTCAATGCCATTGCGAAAACCAAAAGGTGTCATAATGCATTTTTATTTAAAATACAAAAAACTATCTCAGGGTTTAAAACATTGAGGTAGGTTTTCCCATTTTTTTTACTTGGGCTTTGCTCCTTTCATATTTCTTTTGATTCTGACAAACTCCCCATTGCCTGCCAGTGACAAGCATACCCATAACATGATACCGCCACCACATTACTTGAAAATATAGACATTTGCTAATCTTGCTTGGCTGATGATTATGAAGTAAAAATGTATCTTGTTTCGTCTGTATTGGTCAAAGGTAATACCGTAAGTAGCACAGAGTGCATTTGCGTCTCTTATGTAACATTTGATGCGTTCTCCACACTCTCATCCTCACAAGAACGTACTCAAGAGAACTTCCTTGGAGACTGAACTCGGAGCATGATAGTGTGGAGCAGCGTAGTATGCATATTGAGAAACACCTACAGTCTATGGTGGGATCTCACATTTTGAAACATGTTTTGAAAATGCATGTGATCAAACGAAGCATCACATTTTGTTGTCATTTAAATTTCATACAAGCTTTTGTACTTTTGTATCGGATCAGACTGCTTTGAAAATTTGACACAAGCACATTTATTGGGTATAAAATTAACTAGCAAATGTTCATGTGCACTTTAAGCTTGCACCCACTCAGAGGAGAGGAAATACAGAAAGAGAAATACAACTTACTGTGTACCGAATTTTACAGAAATATCAACAATGTTGCAATATCTGGAAAGGGAATGAGATTGGGTAGCGCTAGCCAGTAATTACTCTAAGATTATATGGAATATAAATGTAACATATTGATTTGAAATTTGGGAAACATTAACAAATATTTACAATGGGGGAACAAAGTACTCAAATCGTGGGAGTTTGGACAGCACACAGCAGTAGTGGAGAGAAAGAGAGACACATGGTGTGTCTTCACTAAAACCGGTATACATTCAGATGGTTCACCATTTCCCCCAATCTTTTAATTAAGAAAATAAAGATATAGAGACTAGAAAGCGAGAGAGAACAAGAGGTGGTTTCGTACAAACTACGGAGTCCTTATGGAGAACCTGTCATGTTTAAACTGATTTTCAAAGAACAGCAAAGCCTTTAGTAGGTTTACTCAGCCCACTGGGTGGGTTCTTACAGTCGGGCCATTTGTTGAAACCCAATTTATTAAATTGTAAGTGCTGCATATGTTTCTCCCAATGGTTGATGATTGATATATAATTCATTCTAATTAACTGAATAATTATGACCCACCCCTCACTATTGTCATTGGTTGCACTAATTGCACTGTTTGTCTACATAAACTGGTTCAAGTATTCATGATATTACCCTGAAGGCACAGTGATGCCCAAACGTTGGTGATTTACCCAATAAATGACTGGGAGTTTATGTGTGCGACTCTCTTTTATATGTATTTTTTTTTTTATAGATGATTGATATGGAACATAACTTATGAAACCTCCACTAAGGACGAATGTAGACACACAAGCCTTGCAGTAGTAACTCTTATTAGATAACTGATGTTTTTCTCTGTTGCTTGCTTCCTCTTTATCTTTCTCTTTCCTCTAGTGTAGCCTACACTAATTACACTATAGTTTGACTGCATATTTGTGCAAATTAATAAAACAACTTTAGATAAGTCACTCTCACTTTTCCAAGTAGTCCATAGGCTACCAATATGATGGTCTTTTTATACTTTAGGATTTAGAGAGGTCTGTTTGCCATTTATGTTTGTTAAATACTGAATAATATGGAATTGATTAGTACTGCAGCATTGGAATCTGGAGTTAGCCACCATAAAATTACAATTAAAATCAATACTGTGTCATATCCCTGCTCCACAAGCTGAACATGCCATTCTAACCTTGAGGCCTGTGCTATTCCTCACTTCAGGTCTTCAAGCACCAAGCTCAATAACCTAGCAGTGCGTGGCTACTGTGCTTTGAAGTAGAGATAGCATTTTCTATCTCCCTGCAATGACATCCTCAGTTTGTTTTAAAAGTTGGTTCATCATCTTTGTATTTGTCTGGTACTTTTCTGATGGGTAACTTCTACCTCACCAGTTTGTGGTAGGGTAAATGCACTTTTGGTTTGACTCTTTTTTTTCATCTATGAAGAGGAGATAAGTGGCATGCCATTCAATGAAGACCTTCAGTGCTTTCGTTGAAATTCCTCTGAACCTCTTGTTGTAGTTGTGCCTGAGAAAGACCTACTGTATATGCTTATCCGCTGTCCATGGTTCTGAAATGCCAAACGAATGGAAAGGACTCTCTGGCTGCAGTCTGAGTGAGAGAGCCAGAGAGTTAGTGAGATTTTGATAGCTCTTTATGATGTTGCATTAGTGTACACAAGGTTTCGGTTTAGTTGCAGCCTTGTGCTATTTGGAGCCATATGACAGATTCAATGGACTTAGTCATTATTTAATGTATATTTAGAAAGTTGTATTGCATGCAATATATTTGGCTCTTCATAAATCATATGCCGTTAAAAAGCTTCAGAATCTCTTGACATTTATTTTTAACACACTTATGTTTAGTCCATGTTTACATGCCTGTAGTTTACAAACCTGTAGATACATCCTTCAATTGTATTAATCTGAATAGTGAAAGTAGCTTAAATAAATCAGACAACAAAAACAGTAGCTGTGATATCCACACTTCCATATGAAACAACCTTTAGAGGCTATCTGCGTCCTCTAATAGCTAATATTTGGTAGGGCAAACCAGATAAATCGCTAAGACATTGGAATTAGAGATGATAGATTATACAGCACATCTGGTTGGAACAGGTGCAGTTCTCATATCCCCACCATACTATCTGCAGCTGTGCTTGTTTCAGCTAACAACTATGGCTCTGGATTGCTTTGCCAGCACCTGACACTTCTCAGTCGGTTTGTACAGTAGGTGGTTATTTCAAGTAAGGGTTGTAAAACAGATGTGTCTTTGGTTTGTGGTACAGTGTGTTTCACTTATCTTCTCCCAACTACCACCAAGTGTAGCAATATGTTGTGCTATGGGGTAGGCTAGGTGGTATGTCATTAAATGAAATAGCTGTGATGATACATTACGCCCTTTTAAACTACACACGAGTGCAAGCACACAATGTTCGTTCATGTAATAGGCACAGTAAAGGTCAGTTATCAACCTTTGCCATAGGTGTCTGATAAGTTGTGAACAGCTCTCACTATGTCTGACCCCTATTTGTATTCTTATAGCTCTAGCATTGTTCACAAGAGCTACAGTCACAGTGTAATCAGTTAGAGTGCCAATATTCATTTTTGCAGAGAGCATTTCCATTTTGCAACCAATGTGTTGGAATGAAACGCCAGTAGCCATTAGTGCAACAGCAAAGCTGTTAGAGAATGGCAGACATGTAAATACAGAATTATGTGTTACAAAATAAGCATACAATTTGTAAGACACTTCCAAAATGATTTCCAGATCATATTCTGTAGGGGTTCTGTTGTCCATAATCCATATTGCATTTCCCAGTGGGGTCGTTGATGTATTTGTATAAAAAATAATAAAGCATATATTTTAGAGCTCATACAGGAGCAACATGCAGTTTCCTGTGAGGGTTGGTAGATGATGGTATTTCTGTGGACAGCGTGACGAGTGAAGGGATTTTCAGGAAGCGGGTGGATTAGCCCTCTCAGATGGCAGAAGGAGAGCGATCTGCTCTGACAGTGTGGTGGTTACCCCATCTGTCGATAATTAGCTCTGTGCTACCTGGCACCAGGTGGTCGGTCGCTTCCACACTCCATCCACACCACATGGACAGGCTGAGGGACGCGGAGCAGAGCAAAGCAGGTTGTCCTCTTGCCTGGGGAGTTAACTGTCTGCGAGCCAGTGGGCTAAGCCGGGCCTCTGGTCTAGGCTTATTTGACATTGTATAAATCACACAGCGGTGGATAGATCCGTGCTGTGAAATATATATATATATATATATATGTAGCCCTGCAAATTAAAGCTAGATGAACATCTTTGACGGCTTGTTATTTTGAAGATACCACCATTCAAATCTTTCCCATTTTCCACCTGAACAGTAGCTAAGTTCCATTCTCTTCAACCCACGTATTGTCACTGTCGCTGTGCCTGCAGGAAGAGGCTATGGTGAGGGATGGACAGGGTTAGTCCTCCCATCCGTGTCTGATACATTATATACACATCTAACGGATAACAAGTTGATCACTTGAATTTTAATGAATCCAATGGAAAATATATCCCAAGGTTCTAGCTACATGAGTGGTGAAGGAGATGCCTGCAACATAAATGCATCAATGAAGACCTTTCTAAATATAACATTTTCAGATTTATTTCAGTAAGCAGCATATGTAGTATCTTCAAATCTATTAATCTTGTAAAGGGGGGTTATGCATCACATTTTCAAAAGCATCTAGTTGAGGCATAACAGGTAACTAGACTACTTGCCAGGATGTGAAATGATTCCTGAATGTGATCTTCATTTTCTCAGGTAACCTTGGACGTGTTGATTACATCAGTGAATTTGAGTTTGATCTGTTCATCAGACCTGACACCTGTAACCCTCGCTTCAGAGTTTGGTTCAACTTCACAGTGGAAAACGTGCGGGAGACACAGGTAGGTGGTGGCTTTCCCTGAATTTGTATTAATACTGTATACTGCATTCCAAATATACACATATTTTCTGTATTTACTGTTACTATTAACCTGTCTGCCTTTATTCAAATTTCTATGCACACTTTTATGGGTATTTAAAAAAGAATGTGTCCGTAGCTCACAATTCTAAATGATTTCAAGTTTTGTTGTATCCTAGACCTTCAGAAGAGTTGTTTGTGTCATACCTGCTTCCTCATCACAGCACTGAGAAGCGCTAGCCACTTGCATGCATTGAGCTCTCGGATTGGCTGAGAGCATTGGTCACATGCCACAGAGATACTGTGTGAGGGAACAGAACGCGTGTTTCATGTCTGCGGACCGCTCAGGCTGCTGCCGAGGGCATTTGTTTAATTTTATCAACTCTGATTGGAGCTTCATCAGTTCTGTCATTTCGATCTAATTCAGAGAGAGAAAACAAGATACTAAAAAGGAGTCAACCGGCAGCGGAATTCTATTCCTGCTGTCTAATGTGTAGGCATACAAGCCTGGGTAGCTCTATGTTGAAAAGTGAGAGCCTGGGCTAAGAGACAGACGGAGCGAGAGAGCGTGGATGAAAAAATTGAATGCTGTCTTCTGCAGCCCTGCCCTATCGGCCCCATCTCCCTGCAGTGCTGTAGTCAGCGCTAATCAAATTTTATGGCCAAGAGATGAATGGGAGCCCTTAGCCAGGAGCCTTATCGATTTTAGGGCCAGATACGGCCCGGCATCCTGCGCCAACAGGATATTTGCTGTTGTGGCAAAAAAAGAGGAGAGCGAAAGGCTAGTGAGAAGCCCACACGAACATACACTCAATGACTCTTGCATACACACACATACACAGACATCTACAGGTGGGGGAAAAAGCAGTAGGAATAAACATTTTCACAATTAGCTTCTGAGTGCTTTGTTGATGCCACACAGTCCTTTCTTTATTTTATTTTGTATATATATCCTATTTCCTTTTTTAGAATGCGAGCCTGTGGGAATTGAATCAACTTCAGTAGGAGGTTGTAGGGTATCTGGTGCTTGTGTGTTTTGGTACGGTGTCGTGTGTGTTATATGTATGTGCACTGTAACTGTGTGTGTGTGTGTGGTGGTGGGGGGGTGAGAGAGAGAGTGAGTATGTTTGATGTAATTGTTATTTGGCGGTTTACTTGCATTTTATAAATAGAAATAAATAAAAATATGGCATGAGTAAATAAATAAATAGAGCCATGTGGAAGCTGTGCTATAGAGATATCAGTACATTCACAAGGAACTGGGCTAGAGTGTTTTATCCAACTAAGCCGACCGACTCTCAGTCGAGAACAGTGAAATTGGAAACAGTAAAAGCCCGTGATATTGGAACTGAGATGACCATTTTGAAGGAATGTAAGCTGGTGAAAAAGATTTGGTCGGCCTCAATCAGCTTAGCAGCTTTGTGGAAATTGGCTGCACCATAGCATGGTTATGATGGATGAATGTCTTTTTCTTTTCTTCTCTACAAAACCTTCACCTCAAACTTCGTCTTGCTTTTGGTATGGTGAGACTGATGCTGGTTAATTATGTTGCAACGACTGAGCAAAGCATAGCAGCACTCTAAACTGGAGTTATCATTCAAGTAATTTGACTGTTGAGCCAGTTATTAAATCCTAGGACTTCATGTTAGTCCAATGTCACCTAACCATAAAATATAGTCTACATATTTATGGACACTGATAGTGTGTCAGTGATGAATTGATGTTAGACCGCTTCTGCTTGTGATATATATATATATATATCTTTTTTTTCTCTCTTTTTTTTTTTAGATATACTCGTGTAGCAATTTTAGGCAATAAGCCAGCCATGTTACTGCATTTATCTGTGTAGTACAAATATATCTCTTTCATGCAGTATTTCAAATTGAGAGAGCATGGAAACTATTCAAGATTCTTCCCCATATTTTCTCACCTCTGAAAAATATATATTGAGCTTTTTAACCAGTGGAAACAGTGATGTGCTGTGCTTCTATTTAATCCATGCTGTGGACGGTGGCTGTTTGACATCAAGCTGCGTGAAGGGCACGGCTGTGAGGTATTATCATAGAAATCTTTGGGGAGCAATACTATATATAATACAGTAAAACGACTGCCTTCAGCTACTGAAATTCATGTGTGATTTACAAGCTTCACTTATCCAGGAAAAGCTCAGCAGAGGCAGTTATTCTCCATAATCAAAAAATAGAAAGAATTTAGTTAGAATGTGAGGTGTCTTGAATTCCTAAAGGACAATAATCTCTCCAGATCTTTTTATATTGACATTTATTGATGATGATATGGTCTAATCTAACATGAGATATATGGCACATATATTAAATGACATTTAATCTCAGGTGACTGACTCATTTTGGGCAGTGTCATGCTGATAGGAACTATTAGATCATTCAGTTGTGCCCGACTGGGTGTCAAAGGGCATGATATAGATTTCTCAGATTTATGAATATTTCTAATTGAGCATAAAAGGTCTTCAAATTTCCTCTGCACTTTGCTATATTCTGAATAGAATGTGAAATGTACAATTTGCACATCAGTTTTAAGAGATGTCAATGTTTGGACATATTTTGCAGTGTATTGAGGAGAAGAGAGAAAGGCTAAGTAGTTTGGAGTCCCTGACTTGTCCATGAGCACGGTAATGGATGTAATGCACATTGATTTGTTTTCACAGAGGAGGGATGGGAATGTAGTTACGAGAATTGTCCTGTTTTTATGTACAGTTAGGTCCAAAATGATTGACACCCTTGATAAAGATGAGCAAAAATGACTGTATAAATTATTCAAATACTGAGCTACATTGTATGCAGAAAAAAGGGAAATTATTTTATACTAATACAATTGGTCAGAGAAAGAGATTTTGTTTAACAAGTAATAAAAAAAAAATCTCATAAAGGTAGGGCTCAATATTGGTTTCAATACCTTTCAATACCTCACCTTGCGAGGATAATGGCATTGAGAATTATTATTATTTTTGTATTTTTTATTTATCCTTTATTTAACCAGGTAGGTCAGTTGAGAACAAGTTGTCATTTACAACTACGACCTGGTCAAGATAAAGCACAGAGTTACACATGGAATAAACAAAAGTACAGTCAGTAACACAATAGAAAAATCTATATACAGTGTGTGCAAATGTAGTAAGGAGGTAAGGCAATAAATAGGCCATAGTAGCGAAGTAATTACAATTTAGCAAATTAACACTGGAGTGATAGATGTGCAGATGATGATGTGCAAGTAGAAATACTGGTGTGCAAAAAAAGTTTAAAAAATAAAAATGGGGATGAAGTAGGTATTTGGATGGGCTATTTACAGTTTTATGAGTTGAAGTACACATTGGGAGGGATCCTTCCAGATCCTTTATATCCTTCGTCTGCGCTTATGGATTGCCCTCTTGGCCATTGGAAAATGTTGATTTTTGTGGCCAATTAACCATTTCTTTGTGGATTTTGATGTGCGCTTGGAGTTATTGTCTTGCTGGAAGATCCACTTGCAGCCAAGTGTCAGCCTCCTGCAGAGACAACCAGGTTTTTGGCTAAAATGTCCTGGTACTGGGTAAAGTTCATGATGCCATTGACCTTAACAAGGGCCCCAGGACCAGTGGAAGCAAAATAGCCCCATAACATCAAAGATCCACCACCATTTTTTACAGTAGGTATGGGGTTATTTTCTGCTTATGCATTCTCATTTAGATGCCAAACCCACCACTGGTGTGCATGGCCAAAGAGCTTTACTTTCATGTCATCTGACCACAGCACTGGTTCCAATCCAAGTGCCAATGCCGTTTAGCAAACTCCAGATGTTTACATTTGTTGGATAACATGACAAATGCTTGCCAAAGCTGGCTTCTAGAACCTCTTGAATGCTGCATAATGTTTTTTAAATTTAATTTTTAAATATCTGATGGTCAGGTTTGACCAGGGTGCTGTGGAAGGAAGCCTTGGTCCATGTCTGGGCGTGGCTATTTAACCCCTCCTTTCCTCTGTTGCCTGATGTCCTTCACTGCTGATGGGGACAGCCGGGTCCCCCGTGACTGCCGGAAGATGAGTGTAATCATGGCCGGCATGCCGTGGTGCGGCAGCGTGGTGTGGGGGCCTGCCTGTGGGAGGGCTTACGGTGCTGAGCTCCTGGATTAGAGGCTGCACAAGCAGTTTATCAGGTCTCTCCATACTGGCTCCCCCACTCTGCAACAGGTCTCGTCCTCTGTTTATTCTGCAATACTAAAAATACTGCACAGGCAGAGTCCCTGTTTTTTATCCTTTCCCTTTTTTCCCTTCTTGCTTTGCTTTGGGAGCAGGACAGCCATTTATATTTCCTATGCCTGCTCTGCTGCTGTGGGGAATGCTTTCAAGGTTTCTCTCCCAGTCACTATAGAAGAGGAATGGGCTTTTGTGGTTTATTCAAAGGGATTATTCGACAAAGTGGGATTTGGGAACAAATAGGCTTACATCGGATATAAAGTTTTGGATTGTAGGTTTAAAGCGTGGTAAGAACATAGTAAGAGAAAATTGCCAATTTGAAAGACAGTCATTAAACAGTGCACTCAGAGAGTTCTGATGATATCAAGTAACTTTCCTCTCCAAGGGGAACTAATGGATCTTATTCTTTGTCAAGACCAATAGTCTTCAGATTTTGCATAATGAGATAGACAAAAGGATTTGAGGGCACACATTGGATTTTCTAATTATAGCAAAATCAGTTTCCATGGGTTATCTTCTGATACGATACTCCTTATAAAAATGTATTGCTTTATTTTTTAGCTTTATTAATTTAAAGCCTAGTCAAATACATTCTGATTTGAGTTATGTTTTGAAACAGAACAGACACCAAGTAGACTAAAGCCAACTTAGCAGTAGGCCTACTTCTGTTTTTATGCAGTGTTTGAAATATGATCACTATAACAGAATTCCTCTCAGTATTCACAGTATTAGTAATGATTGTTATTTAACAGATATACAATCTTATTTTGGATTTGACAGTATAGAACCCCATCTCTGTATGCTGTGTTCATCAGGACTGTATATGCATCTGTGCGCCATACAACAGAGTGTGAATCACTGCCAAATCCAGATACAGACTCTGGTCCTCGTCCCAAATCATGAAAGAGGACGATTACATCTGTATGGCACTGCTACTACAAATATCAACTGCTACTACACATATCAGACAGACACATGTGGCCAATTTATATACATCAAAATATATATTTCTTTCAGCTTTTGATGTCTCCGCCTTTTGATACTCCTTGCTATGGGTGGTGGGGGTGCCTGGGAGGCCTTTTGAGGTCCTAAAAGGCTGAAATTGGCTGAGCAGCACTGCTGAGCCCAGCATGTGAGGCGGCAGAGAGGAGATGAGCAGAGCCGTTGTAAGGGAAGCACTGGGGCCATGTGGAGCGCTGTGCATCTGCATGAAATTATCAATGCAGAGTCAGGACATGGATCATCCTTTACACAGCGTAATGAATACAGATTGCGCACCGGATAGAGATGCTCTGCAATCTGCTGCGCCACAAATGAAACCACGGCTGTTCTAATCAAATAGTATTTTCATGCCAGCGCAGCCTTAAATTGGACTAAATTAAATTCCAGATTCTGGGTTATAAATGTTGTAATTAGGCTATTGTTTTAAAGGGGGGCCTGGTGTTGGCTCCCTCGCAGTGTGAGCGTTCCCCGTTCTGTTGTAACCCGTTGGTGTCCAGATAATGGGAGGACAGAGTCCGATCACAGCACCACAGGGTTTAACGCCAGCATTCAGATGCAGACACGTTCATTATGCCAACTAGTGGCCTGGGAGCACACATTTTTCCCTGTTTATTAAACAGCAAGGAGCTACTAAGCAGCACTGTGGTGCTGCTTTGATGCTTCTTTTGTTTCTATTTATGTGGTTAATTCAATCAGCAAACGTTCTCCTTCTCGCTGCACTGTTTGCTCATAATGGCTAATTACTTCATAAATTGTTCTCATGATGTTATATCTGTTTATATCCAATGGGGGGCATGGTGATGGTTGTGCTTTAGCATTGTGGAGTTGGGCTACACGTTTGTTGACTGTCTGGGGATTTTGGTAATGAGCTAGAGAAGTGTTTCAGTTGTTCATTTGCTTACCCTTCACTTTGGAGTTGGTATAACATGGAAGATCTAGGTCTTCAGTGCATTATAAAATCAACACATAGATTCCTCATAGCTGGCTATCAAGCAGTAAGTGCTACACTCAGAACCATCACTCTGTAGGAGTGTAGACCGAAGCCTTGACTAGGCCTCATATTGAATAGCTAATTAAATCTCCATGTTGTTGGTCTAATTATCACTCATGTAACCAAATCAACCGTAAGACTAAATGAGTAGTTCGAGGGGGAAAAAACAACCCGTCTGTAAGATAATATAGGGACCACCCAGGTTAAACAAATTTCACAACAGTGAGATGCCCCTAATGTACTGTATTTGTTTGAAAAGCCAGGCAGGTTTGTCTTGTTTTTAAACATGCAAGTCCTCAGCCCACATTTGCATTTTCATTCTATTCAGTGGCTTTCACTTATTACTCAAATGTTGTTTTTGAATCTCTAATTCGCTGGATGGCTCTCTGTATTGAACACAATTTCCCCTGTATTATTTGCTGTAGGAGGCTGCAGAGGGAGCTGCTGTCAATCTGTGTTCACGGTTAATGTTGTTAAGTAAAGCCAATATGGTTGTTTTCGCTGCGTGTTGTAATAAAGGTGGGGCTGGCGGGCGGTGTGCCTGGTAACATGAGAGCTAAGCGTGGGCGTCTGACTCCCCTGCTGCAGAAGAGGAAAGAGAGGAGAGGAGCCCATGCTAGGAGAGCCATTGATAGCCACTGCAGTTGGGGCTTACAGTGAGGTGGAGGGCCAGCATAACACACACTCACAATGGGCTGCAGTTTAATATAGGTCTCTAACTGAGGTCTCACGCTTAACCATGCTTAGGCAGGTTCAGGTGCTCTTGCTATAAATGCCCTAATGGTGCCAAAATGCTTTGAGATAATTATTGTAGGTAAAGGCGATGTGAATAGTAATAAATTTATTGTTTTAACCATGTAACAGTGGCCTAATTATGGGTACCACTCTTTATTTCCTTTCTGAATGTACCCTTCTTAATAAGGATAATCTGCTATTAGCCTGTGTTGTGGAAATAATATAGCCTAATCAGAAAAAACAACAATTTCAAAAATGTTTTAATATGTTAATTAATCAGTATTGCTTCATGACATCTGCAGTAGAATTCAGCTTTATTAAATCTAACATATCAGGCGTGTTGTTGCTAGCTGGTCCATATAATATAATTAAGCAATAAGGCCCGAGGAGGTGTGGTATATGGCCAATAGGCCACAGCTCAGGGCTGTTCTTATGCACGACGCAACGCCGAGTGCCAGGACACAGCCCTTAGCCGTGGTATATTGGCCATATATCAAAAACCCCTGAGGTGCCTTATTGCTATTATAAACTGGTTACCAACATAATTAGAGCAGTAAAAATAAATGTTTTGTCATACCAATGGTATACGGTCTGATATACCACGGCTTTCAGCCAATCAGCATTCAGGGCTCGAACCACCCAGTTATAATATAATAATATATGGTGTGTCGCAGTTAGCCTAAATATGGCGTGATATGATGTCTTGGCCTTGGAGGGGAAGTGTGCGGTGCGACTAGCTGAGAGTGGAGTGTGGCGATGGTGGTCCGTGATGGGTCGTTGGTCCATGCAGGATTTTATCTCCCAACAGCACCTTGGGGTCGCTGCCGCCTGAACTCTGCAGTTCTATAAATCAGAGCCGGGGCCTTGACAGTGTGTATTCTTTCTGTCGTGGCTGCAGGTAGATCCAGAGAGGCAGGATGTCAATGAAACAAAGCAGAACATATTCATGCTGTGGCGATTCCGTGCAGACCAGAGCCCTAGGGGATTTCTCATCTGCCATTTTTTCACTTCCTCCTCTTTGATGCCTGGGGTGAATCCTGCATGAATTTGTCACGACTTTGCTTACCAAGGGCTACCTCCTATCATTGGATGTATGCGCACGAGCACACTCTTCTCTCTCACACGCTAACACACGTGCACTCACACACATTGAATGTTTCTAATGTTTTTTTTTAAATCAGTTGCCTTTTTGGGTCCATCATGCCTTTGGTGGGTGCATCATGTCATGCAAATTGCATGGATGCAAAACCAATTAGAATTTTATCTTGAATATAACCCTGGAATCCCAGTGTGATAGAGACTTTGAAAACCCACTGCTTTTTACATCATGTGTGTGATATCTACACCACAGCCTAGCCAGAGATTGTTTGCTAGGAGTAAACAGATGTTGTTTGTCTTTCAGATGTAGAGATTTAAGTACTCCAGGGAGCCAATGGACCTGTCCTTCTGTCTAAACTTCCTAACTGAATCAAAAGTTGCACATTGTTAACATATTTGGCTACACGAAGAGTGTTAAAAAGAAAAAGGGGAATGTTAGAAGTAGAGTGAGTGAGACAACATCTACCAGCTATATCACTATATAGGGCAGCAGGTAGTCTTAGAGGTTAGAGCGTTGGGCCAGTAACCGAAAGGTAGCTGGTTGGAATACCCGAGCCAACAAGGTGAACAATCTGTCGATGTGCCATACTACTATGGCTGACTCTGTAAAACAATACATTTCACATCCGGTGTATGTGGCAATAAAACATATTATAAGAATATGTACAGTACCAGTCAAAAGTTTGGACTCATTCAAGTTTTTTTTCTATTTTTTTTTCTATTTTCTACAGTTAATTGTAGTGAAGACATCCAATCTATGAAAACTATGAAATAACACATATGGAATCGTGTAGTAACCAAAAAAGTGTTAAACAAATCAACATATATTTGAGATTCTTCAAAGTAGCCACCCTTTGCACACTCTTGACATTCTCTCAACCAGCTTCATGAGATAGTCACCTGGAATGCATTTCAATTAACAGGTGTGCCTTGTTAAAAGTTCATTTGTGGAATTTATTTCCTTCTTACTGCATTTGAGGCAGTCAGTTGTGTTGTGACAAGGTAGGGGTGGTATACAAGATAGCCCTATTTGGTAAAAGACAAAGTCCATAGTATGGCAAGAACAGCTTAAATAAGCAAAGAGAAATGACAGTCCATCATTACTTTAAGACATGAAAGTCAGTCCATGCGGAAAATTTCAAGAACTTTGAAAGTTTCTTCAAGTGCAGTTGCAGAAATCATCTAGCGCTATGATGAAACTGGCTCTCATGAGGACTGCCTCAGGAAAGGAAGACCCAGAGTTGCCTCTGCTGCAGAGGATAAGTTCATTAGCGTTACCAGCCTCAGAAATTGCAGCCCAAATAAATGCTTCACTGAGTTAAAGTAACAGACACATCTCAACATCAACTGTTCAGAGGAGACTGCATGAATCAGGCCTTCATTGTCGAATTGCTGCAAAGAAACCACTACTAAAGGACACTAATAATAAGAAGAGACTGGCTTGGGCCAAGAACCACGAGCAATGGACATTAGACCGGTGGAAATCTGTCCTTTGGTCAAATGAGTCCAAATTTGAGATTTTTGGGCCCAGCTGCCGAGTCTTGGTGAGACGCAGAGGAGGTGAATGGATGATCTCTGCATGTGTAGTTCCCACCGTGAAGCATGAAGGAGGAGGTGTGATGATGTGGGTGTGTGTGCTTTGCTTGTGACACAGTCTGATTGATTTAGAATTCAAAGCACACTTAACCAGCATGGCTACCACAACATTCTGCAGTGATACGCCATCCCATCTGGTTTGCGCAACACACCTCCAGGCTGTGTAAGGGCTATTTTACCAAGAAGGAGAGTGATGGAGTACTGCATCAGATGACCTGGCCTCCACAATCACCCAACCTAAACCCAATTGAGATGGTTTGGGATGAGTTGGACCGTAGAGTGAAGGAAAAGCAGCCAGCAAGTGCTCAGCATATGTGGGAACTCCTTCAAGACTGTTGGAATAGCATTCCAGGTGAAGCTGGTTGAGAGAATGCCAAGAGTGTGCAAAGCTGTCATCAATGCAAAGGGTGGCTACTTTTAAGAATCTTAAATATAATATATATTTTTCTTTGTTTAACACTCTTTTGGTTACTACATGATTCCATATGTGTTATTTCATAGTTTTGATGTCTTCACTATTATTCTACAATGTAGAACATAGGAAAAATAAAGAAAAACACTTGAATGAGTAGCTGTGTCCAAACTTTTGACTGGTACTGTATATACTTTACAGTTGAAGTCGGAGGTTTAGCCAAATACATTTAAAGTTTTTCACAATTCCTGACATTTAATCACAGTAAAATTTCCCTGTCCTAGGTCAGTTAGGATCACCACTTTATTTTAAGAATAGAAAATGACAGAATAATAGTAGAGAGAATGATTTATTTCAGCTTTTATTTCTTTCATCACAGTGGGTCAGAAGTTGACATACACTCAATTAGTATTTGGTAGCATTGCCTTGAAATTGTTTAACGTGTGTCAAAGTTTAGGGTAGCCTTCCACAGGCTTCCCACAGTAAGTTGAGTGAATTTTGGCCCATTCCTCCTAACAGAGCTGGTGTAACTGAGTCAGGCCTCCTTGCTCGCACACACTTTTTCAGTTCTGCCCACAAATGTTCTATAGGATTGAGGTCAGGGCTTTGTGATGGCCACTCAAATACCTAGACTTTGTTGTCCATAAGGCATTTTGCCACAACTTTGGAAGTATGCTTGGGGTCATTGTCCATTTGAAGACCCATTTGCGACCAAGCTTTAACTTCCAGACTGATCTCTTCAATATATCCATATACAGTGCCTTGCGAAAGTATTCGGCCCCCTTGAACTGTGTGACCTTTTGCCACATTTCAGGCTTCAAACATAAAGATATAAAACTGTATTTTTTTTGTGAAGAATCAACAACAAGTGGGACATAATCATGAAGTGGAACGACATTTATTGGATATTTCAAACTTTTTTAACAAATCAAAAACTGAAAAATTGGGCGTGCAAAATTATTCAGCCCCCTTAAGTTAATACCTTGTAGCGCCAACTTTTGCTGCGATTACAGCTGGAAGTCGCTTGGGGTATGTCTCTATCAGTTTTGCACATCGAGAGACTGAATTTGTTTCCCATTCCTCCTTGAAAAACAGCTCGAGCTCAGTGAGGTTGGATGGAGAGCATTTGTGAACAGCAGTTTTCAGTTCTTTCCACAGATTCTCGATTGGATTCAGGTCTGGACTTTGACTTGGCCATTCTAACACCTGGATATGTTTATTTTTGAACCATTCCATTGTAGATTTTGCTTTATGTCTTGGATCATTGTCTTGTTGGAAGACAAATCTCCGTCCCAGTCTCAGGTCTTTTGCAGACTCCATCAGGTTTTCTTCCAGAATGGTCCTGTATTTGGCTCCATCCATCTTTCCATCAATTTTAACCATCTTCCCTGTCCCTGCTGAAGAAAAGCAGGCCCAAACCATGATGCTGCCACCACCATGTTTGACAGTGGGGATGGTGTGTCCAGGGTGATGAGCTGTGTTGCTTTTACGCCAAACATAACGTTTTGCATTGTTGCCAAAAAGTTCAATTTTGGTTTCATCTGACCAGAGCACCTTCTTCCACATGTTTGATGTGTCTCCCAAGTGGCTTGTGGCAAACTTTAAACAACACTTTCTATGGATATCTTTAAGAAATGGCTTTCTTCTTGCCACTCTTCCATAAAGGCCAGATTTGTGCAATATACGACTGATTGTTGTCCTATGGACAGAGTCTCCCACCTCAGCTGTAGATCTCTGCAGTTCATCCAGAGTGATCATGGGCCTCTTGGCTGCATCTCTGTTCAGTCTTCTCCTTGTATGAGCTGAAAGTTTAGAGGGACGGCCAGGTCTTGATAGATTTGCAGTGGTCTGATACTCCTTCCATTTCAATATTATCGCTTGCACAGTGCTCCTTGGGATGTTCAAAGCTTGGGAAATCTTTTTGTATCCAAATCCGGCTTTAAACTTCATCACAACAGTATCTCGGACCTGCCTGGTGTGTTCCTTGTTCTTCATGATGCTCTCTACGCTTTTAACGGACCTTTGAGACTATCACAGTGCAGGTGCATTTATACAGAGACTTGATTACACACAGGTGGATTGTATTTATCATCATTAGTAATTTAGGTCAACATTGGATCATTCAGAGATCCTCACTGAAGTTCCGGAGAGAGTTTGCTACACTGAAAGTAAAGGGGCTGAATAATTTTGCACGCCCAATTTTTCCGTTTTTTATTTGTTAAAAAAGTTTGAAATATCCAATAAATGTCGTTCCACTTCATGATTGTGTCCCACTTGTTGTTGATTCTTCACAAAAAAATACAGTTTTATATCTTTATGTTTGAAACCTGAAATGTGGCAAAAGGTCGCAAAGTTCAAGGGGGCCGAATACTTTCGCAAGGCACTGTAATTTTCCTACCTCACGAAGCCATCTTTTGTTATCTATTCATCTATTCATGATGCTGCCAGCTCCGTGCTTCACAGTTGGGAAAGGTGTTCTTCGGCTTGCAAGCCTCCCCCCTTTTCCCCCAAACATAACGATGGTCATTATGGCCAAACAGTTCTTTTTTTGTTTCATCAGACCAGAGGACATTTCTCCAAAAAGTATGATTTTTGTCCCCATGTGCAGTTGCAAATCGTAGTATGGCTTTTTTTATGGCGGTTTTGGAGCAGTGGCTTCTGAATCCTTGCTGAGCGGTCTTTCAGGTTATGTCGATATAGGACTCGTTTTACTGTGGATTTTGATATGTTTGTACCTGTTTCCTCCAGCATCTTCACATGGTCCTTTGCTGCTGTTCTGGGATTGATTTGCACTTTTCGCACCAAAGTACGTTCATCTCTAGGAGACAGAACGCGTCTCCTCCCTGAGCGGTATGATGGCTGCGTGGTCCCATGGTGTTTATACTTGCGTACTATTGTTTGTACAGATGAACGTGGTACCTTCAGGCGTTTGGAAATTGCTCCCAAGGATGAACCAGACTTGTGGACGTCAACATTTTTTTTCTGAGGTCTTGGTTGATTTCTTTTGATTTTCCCATGATGTCAAGCAAAGAGGCACTGAGTTTGAAGGTAGGCCTTGAAATACATCCACATGTACACCTCCAATTGACTCAAATGATGTCAATTAACCTATCAGAAGCTTCTAAATCCATGACATCATTTTCTGGAATTTTCCAAGTTGTTTAACGGCACATTTAACTTAGTGTATGTAAACTTCTGACCCACTAGTATTGTGATACAGTGAACTATAAGTGAAATAATATATCTGTAAACAATTGTTGGAAAAATTACTTGTGTCATGTACAAAGTAGATGTCCTATCCGACTTGTCAAAACTATAGTTTGTTAATAAGAAATTTGTGGGGTGGTTGAAAAACAAGTTTTAATAACTCCAACCTAAGTGTGTGTAATCTTCTGACTTGAACTGTATACTGTTATTTTTTGTGACATATGTCAACATTATTTTCAAAATCATCAAAATAATCTTGAAATGTGTTTGACCAAATACAAGAAGTCTGCATATGACATTCCATTTACATTTTAGTAATTTAGCAGACACTCTTATCCAGAGTGACTTAGAGTTTGTTCATTCATCTTAAGATATCTAGGTGGGACCGCCACATACAGTACCTCAGTCATAGTAAGTACATTTCTCCTCAGTAAAGTAGCTGTCAGCAAAGTCAATGCCAGTAAAAATAAATGTGAGTTTTAGTTCATGAAAAGGCAAGGTTGTTGTTGTTGTCTAGTTTTTTTTTGGGGGGTGTATTAGCTGTGGGATTATTTAAGATACTCTTTGAAAAGGTAGGGTTTCAGACGTTTTCGGAAGATGGGCAGGGACTCGGCTATCTTAGCTTTAGGGGGAAGCTGGTTCCATCATTGGGATGCCCGGACAGAGAAGAGCTTTGACTGGGCTGAGCGGGAGCTGCCCTCCCATAGAGGTTAGGGCCAAAAGATCTGGGCTTAGATTCACAAATCCTTCTTAATAAGAAATGTCTTCTTAACTATATACTTATGAAGAAATGTAAGCAAAGTTGCTATTCCTCCAAAAGGATATTGGAAATGTTCTAGCGTTATTGCTTATGTTTCTCCTTAAGCAAAAACATCAAGAAGAAATTATTGAAAATAAAGTTATTCAATTGTTCTTGGAGATGTTCGTTATTCCTAGACAGCTAAACCCTTGTCATAAACTCAGGGCAGTGAGATAATAAACCAATGTCAGCAATTAAGTATGTTTAATTCATTCACAAACTTCATCAGCTCTTAGCAAACTTTGAAAAAAAGTATTTGACCAAATACAATGCTATTTCTCTGTAAACAAACTAACAACATACTTTCAGCATGCTTATAGAGAAGGGAACTCAACATGTACTGCACTGACACAAAATACTGATGATTGGTTTGTTAGATATTGATAATAAGAAGATTGTGGGAGCTGTACTTTTAGATTTCAGTGCAGCCTTTGATATTATTGACCATAACCTGTTGTTGAATAAACACATGTGTTATGGCTTTTCAACCTCTGCCTTATCGTGGATTCAGAGCTATCTATCTAATAGAACTCAAAGGGTTTTCTTTAATGGAAGCTTCTCTGATTTCAAACATGTAAAGTGTGGTGTCCCGCAGGGCAGCTCTCTAGGCCCTCTACTCTTTTCTAATTTGACCGATGACCTACCACTGGCATTAAACAAAGCATGTGTGTCCATGTATGCTGGTGATTCAACAATATACGCATCAGCAACTACAGCTAATGAAGTCACTGAAACCCTTAACAAAGAGTTGCAGTCTGTTTTGGAATGGGTGACCAGTAATAAACTGGTCCTGAACATCTCTAAATCTAAGAGCATTGTATTTGGTACAAATCATTCCTTAAGTTCTAGACCTCAGCTGAATCTGGTAATGAATGGTGTGGCTGTTGAACAAGTTGAGGAGACTAGATGACTTGGCGTTACCTTCGATTGTAAACTGTCATGGTCAAAACATATACATTGTTTTGCAAATAAATTCATAAAAAATCCTACAATGTGATTTTCTGGATTTTTTTTCTGATTTTGTCTGTCATAGTTAAAGTGTACCTATGATGAAAATTACAGGCCTCTCTCATCTTTTTAAGTGGAAGAACTTGCACAATTGTTGGCTGACTAAATTGGTGGCTGACTTTTTTGCCCCACTGTACATTCAATGGTTGTAAAGATGGGGAGAGGTTTGTCCGTAATAAAGAGATGTTCTGCTTTTTGACACCACACTCCAGAAAGCATGTTCTGCAGGCTCTAGTTTTGTCTAATCTTGATTATTGTCTAGTTGTGTGGTCCAGTGTGGTCCAGTGCTGCAAGGCAAGATCTAGTTAAGCTGCAGCTGGCCCAGAGCAGAGCGGCACATTTTGCTCTTCATCGTAATTAGAGGGCTGATATAAATACTATGCATGCCCGTCTCTCTTGGCTAAGAGTTGAGGAGAGACTGAATGCATCACTTATTTTTAAGAATAACTAAAACTTGAATGTGTTGGAAATCCCAAATTGTTTGTATAGTCAAATTACAGTCAACTTACACACAACTCTGACACACACACTTACCCTACCCGACATGCCACCAGGGGTCTTTTTACAGCCCCCAATTCCAGAACAAATTCAAGAAAGCGTACAGTACAACCCTTATTGCATGGAACTTCTTTCCATCTCATATAGCTCAAATAAACAGCAAACCTGGTTTAAAAAAACGGATAAAGCAACACCTCACGTCACAACGCCACTCCCCTATTTGACCTAGATACTGTGTGTGTATGCTTTGATATGTAGGCTACGGGTGCTTTTTTAAAAGAATGTATATAGTTCTGTCCTTGAGCTGTTCTTGTCTATTGAGGTTCTGTATTATGTAATGTTTCATGTCTTTTGTGGACCCCAGGAAGTGTAGCTGTTGCTTTTGCAACAGCTAATGGGGATTCTAATAAAATACCAAATACCTAAATCTGAAAGTTTCAGTGATGATTATTTTAAACCCAAGAACATGTTTTAGAACAGTAAACCCAGTATGAAATATGCTAATATGATTGTGTTTGCTAGCTAAATTGGTTGCCTAGGGACAATAATCTTAAAATAGTTAAGAAATTGGTTAGAATATATTTTCAAAGTTCGCAAGAAAATCATTAACATAGTGTTGAGGAATTGACTTTATCTTATGAACGTGTTTTTTAAAAAGAAGCTTCTTACGTTTTTGCATGAGAAATGTTTTAGGAATCTGGGCCCAGAGGTGGCAGAACAGAGTACTCGGGTTGGGGTGTAGGGTTTGAGCATAGCATGAAGTTAGGGAGGGGCAGTTCCTCTTGCTGCTCCGTAGGCATGTACCATGGTTTTGTAGTGGATGCGAAAGGTTGCCAGATCTGACATAGGAAAACTTGTAGGTTGAACACCATGTGGGCTGTGGCATTCTAGATCATTTGCAGACATCACTTTCCCTTGTAGCTTAATTAATAACTAGCAGCTGACCACACCTTGTGAATCTTTAATTGATCACACTGAATATATTGTCAGTTTAATTGCACACAAAAGACATTGTAAAGTGAAAGTTCATTCAATATATGGGATTGAATGAACTATAACTATAGATGGACTGACGTCTGCCCCATGGAAGCATCGTTTTCATGACGTCAGTTAACCCATCTATAGATTGAAATTTAAATTGCACATTCATTATTTCCTAATTGTCTACATGAATAACTCTCCTGATTTAACTTGATGATCTGTGGTTGAGAGTAGAAAGCTGTAATATCTTATGTTTCACGGAGTCGTGGCTGAACGATGACCCAGATAATATAGAGCTGGCTGGGTTTTCCGTGCATCTGCAGGACAGAGCAGCTACGTCTGGTAAGACGAGGGGTGGGGTGTGTGTCTATTTGTCAATAATTGCTGGTGCGCGATGTCTAATATTCAAGAAGTCTCAAGGTATTGCTCGCCTGAGGTAGAGTTCCTCGTGATAATGTCAGGACCCGGTTACGAACCCGGGTCTCCGGAGTGAGAAACAGTCACTAAACCAACTGAGCCACGAATAGTCAGCAGAACCCAGAAGATGAGGCAGACACAGCACAGCACTTGAGACGGTGTATTTAATGAAGTAAAAAGTGAAGTTCTTCAGGAAAACATGTAACTCCACAACCTCAAAAGGAATTCCACAAGAACAAAGGCAATCCTCCAAGACAAAAAGGCAAATACACAAGGTGGAAGGCACAGCACAAAAAGCCTCAAAAGATACTCAAAAATAAACAAACAAGAACAAAAAAACAGAACTCCACAAGAGAGTCCACCGGGATCAACAAGAGCTCAGAGTACTAGGGCTGGGTGCTAACATACAAACACAGAGCAAAGAACTGAGTAAAACAAAGGGTTTAAATACAATCAGGGGAAACGAGGCACAGGTGCAAATAATGGGGATCAAGGGAAAACAAAAGGTGAAAAGGCACAATGGGGGCATCTAGTGACCAAAAACCGGAACAACCCTGGCCAAATCCTGACAGAATCCCCCTAGGAACGGCTCCTGACGTTCCTACCAGCTCTCTCAGGGTGGAGGGCCCTGAACTGACGAATGAGGTCAGGGTCCAGTATGTCTTTGGCAGGAACCCAGGAGCGCTCCTCGGGACCGTAGCCTTCCCAGTCCACCAGATACTGCCAGGACCGCTGCACCCGGCGGGAATCCAGTATCCGATGGACGGTATAAGCCGGCTGGCCTCCAATGACACGAGGCGGAGGGGGAGGTCTGTCTGCCGGGACAAGGGGAGAAAAACAACAGGTTTTAATAAGGAAATGTGAAACGTGGGATTAATCTTAAGGGATCTGGGTAAGTGTAGGCGATAAGAAACAGGGTTAACTCTCCTGGCAACCTTAAAGGGACCGATGTATTTTTGGGACAGCTTGCGAGACTCCACCCGTAGTGGTAAGTCTCTTGTGGAGAGCCAGACTCTCTGGCCGGGCGCAGGGTAGGCCCGGGATGGCGACGTCTGTTGGCTTGTTGTTGGTACCTCTGTGAGGAACGCATAAGATTAAGACGGGTCTTCCTCCACATAAGCCGACAGCGTCTGACGAACTTCAAGGCTGAAGGCACTCTGACTTCTGCCTCCTGGTCTGGGAACAAAGGAGGGGCATAGCCAAACTGACACTCGTGCGGGGACATACCAGTGGAGGAGGAGCGCAAGGTGTTGTGCGCGTATTCGGCCCAAACAATGAAGGACGACCATGTGGACGGGTTGTTACGAGTCATACATCGGAGGGTGGTTTCCAGCTCTTGATTCATCCTCTCTGTTTGGCCGTTGGACTCGGATGGTACCCTGAAGATAGACTGGCAGAAGCCCCCATGAGTTGGCAGAAGGCCTTCCAAAACCTTGAGGCGAACTGGGGACCTCTGTCAGAAACCATATCTTGAGGAATGCCGAAGACTCGGAACACATGATTAATTACCAACTCAGCCGTTTCCTTGGCAGAAGGTAACTTAGTCAGAGGGACGAACCTGGCCGCCTTTGAAAACCTGTCGATTATGACTAGGATAGTAGTATTGCCATGGGATGGAGGAAGGCCAGTAATAAAGTCCAACGAGATATGGGACCAGGGTCTGTGGGGAACAGGTAAAGGGTGAAGGAGTCCTTGCGGGCGGAGGTGAGAAGATTTGCCCTGGCAGCACACGGGGCAGGCATTGACGAAAGTGGCAACGTCTTCTCTTATGGTAGGCCACCAGAACTTACGCTGGATGAACTCCAAGGTGCGACCTACGCCCGGGTGACAGGTGAGGCGAGAGGAGTGCCCCCACAGAAGGACCTGAGTCCTCACTGCCTTGGGGACAAACAACCGATTGGCAGGACCTCCTTTCGGGTCCGGTTCAATAGCTTGAGCTCGTCTCACGGTATCCTCAACTTGCCACGAGATCGGAGCCACGATCTTAGCAGCAGGAAGGACAGGCATGTCCGTGTCATCTCGAATGGCAGGAGCGTAGACTCGGGACAGGGCATCCGGTTTGAGATTCTTCGACCCGGGCCGATAGGTGAGGATAAACTGGAATCGATTGAAGAAAAGAGACCATCTAGCTTGTCTAGAGTTCAACCGCTTCGCCTGCTGGATATACTCCAGATTTTTGTGGTCCGTAAGCACTTGAAACGGGTGAGAAGCCCCCTCAAGCCAGTGTCTCCATTCCTTCAATGCCATCTTAACCGCTAGGAGTTCACGATCCCCCACATCGTAGTTCCTCTCAGCCGGGGTAAGCCGGTGTGAGAAGAAAGCGCACGGATGAAGCTTCTTGTCTTCACCCCTCTGAGACAGGACAGCTCCAACACCAACCTCTGAGGCGTCTACCTCCACCACAAACGGTTCATCCGTAGTCGGTAGTATCAGGATGGGAGCAGAGAGGACGCGCTGCTTGAGTCCTTGGAAGGCCGTCTCAGCTTCTCTTCCCCACTTGGTTAAAGCTGAGAGAGGGGCTGCCACCAAGCTGAAGTTCTTGATGAACTTGCGGTAAAAGTTAGTGAAGCCCAGGAAACGCTAAACTTCCTTAACGGATTTGGGGGTGGGCCAATCCGCTACCGCCCCTACCTTCCTGGGGTCCATTTGGACTCGACCGGGTTCCACTACAAACCCCAGGAATTGTACTCGGGATGAATGGAATTCACATTTTTCCGGCTTAACGTACAGATGGCTGTCTAGGAGGCATTTGAGTACTTGTCTGACATGCTTTGTGTGTTCTTGAAGAGAGCTCGAAAAGATGAGGATGTCATCCAAGTAAACGAACACAAATATGTTAAGCATATCCCTAAGCACATCGTTTATGAGCGCTTGGAACACCGCTGGGGCGTTGGTCAGGCCGAAGGGCATCACCAAGTATTCATAGTGACCAGTAGGCGTGTTGAAAGCGGTCTTCCACTCGTCACCAGGTCTGATCCGCACAAGATGGTATGTGTTCCGCAGGTCAAGCTTAGTGAAAACAACGGCTTCCTGGAGCAGCTCGAAGGCTGTGGCCATAAGGGGTAGCGGGTAACGGTTACGGACGGTTATGGCATTGAGTCCCCGGTAGTCGATGCAAGGACGTAATCCACCGTCTTTCTTGGCCACAAAGAAAAACCCTGCTCCGGCCGGGAGGTGGATGGACGCATGAGGCCTGCTTCCAGAGCGTCCTTGATGTAGGTATCCATAGCAGCTCGTTCGGGTGGAGATAGGGAAAGATCCGACCCCTGGGGGGCAAGTGCCCGGAAACAGTTTGATGGGGCAATCATAAGGTCTATGGGGTGGTAGCATGGTGGCCCTCTGTTTGCTAAATACCAGTTTGAGGTCATGGTAACACTCGGGAACTCGGGTCAGGTCGATGGATTCTAAAGACTCGGGAGTAGAACTCGGGAATTCGGGAAAATACAAGTAGCTTGGCACGTAGGACCCCACTGCTTGATAGTGCCCACAGACCAGTCGATGTGAGGGTTATGGCTGTGAAGCCAGGGGTATCCAAGGACGAGAGGGAACTCGGAACAGGAGATCAAATGAAAGTTCATCAATTCCTGGTGTTGTGAAACTGAAAGTCGCAAGGAGGTAGTGACATGAGTGACAAGTCCAGATCCCAAAGGGCTTCCATTCAATGTAGTAACCCTCATGGGGTCATTTAGAGGTTCAGAGGGAACGCCATTCTCCTTCGCCCAGACACCATCCATGAAGTTACCTGCGGCTCCAGAGTCTACCAAGGCTTGAAGGTGAAGCTTGTGGTTGTCCCAGGAAAGGGTGACTGGAATGAGCAGACGGGAGTTGGACGGATGGGAGGAGGTTATGTTTCCCGTTACGGTTCCCCCGGTCTGTACAGGACAGAGCGTTTCCCTGGAGCCCGGGACACGTGGAACGGAAATGGCCCGGTTTGCCGCAATATAGACAGCGTCGCTCCCTCATCCGGCGGTCTCTCTCAGCCTGGGAGATGCGTCCAATCTGCATGGGTTCCGGTGGAGCCAGCGAGGATAAAGGTGGGGACTCGGAGCTGGGACTGATAGGGGCTCGAGGTCTATGGTTGAGTTCTCTCTCTCTCAGACGCTGGTCAATGTGTGAGGCCAACTTGATCAGGGACTCGAGATTGTCCGGTGGTTCCCGAGTGGCCAGTTCATCTTGGATAGTGTCGGAACGGCCTTTCAGAAAGCACACCGTGAGCGCCTCGTTGTTCCAGCCACTCGCTGCTGCCACCGTGCGGAACTGGATGGCATAGTCCGTCACGCTGCGCCGACCTTGGTGGAGAGTCAGGAGCTGTTTGGCTGAGTCAGGACCACTGCTTGGGCCTTGAAACACTTGTTTGAATTCCTCAGCAAAGGCAGAGTAGCTGGCACAGCAGGAACTATGGGCACCGCACACAGCAGTAGCCCAGGCCAGGGCTTTTTCCGACAGCAGGGTGATGATATATGCGATCTTAGACCGGTCGGTGGGGAACGACGAGGGTTGCAGCTCGAAGGAGAGAGAACATTGGGTGAGAAACCCTTTACAAGCACTTGGATCACCTGAGAACCGTTGGGGAGGTGGAAGACGAGGTTCAGCCAGAGGGTTAACTGTCATGGGTACGTGAATCTGAGGTACTGGGACGGGAACTGTTGCCGGGGTAAGTCGATCAGATATCTGCTTTATGGAAGTCAGCATCTCCGACAGAAGATGAGAATGTCTAGCCATTAAGGCCTCTTGCTGAACCAGGGCGGCTTCGTGGCGTTGGACAGTCTCCTGGTGGTGGGACAGCATGGCAACAAGGTCCTGGGAACTGGCTGCCTCTGGGTTCATTTTTGGCTCTGTGTTTCTGTCAGGACCCGGTTACGAACCCGGGTCTCCGGAGTGAGAAACAGTCACTAAACCAACTGAGCCACGAATAGTCAGCAGAACCCAGAAGATGAGGCAGACACAGCAGTACTTGAGACAGTGTATTTAATGAAGTAAAAAGTGAAGTTCTTCAGGAAAACATGTAACTCCACAACCTCAAAAGGAATTCCACAAGAACAAAGGCAATCCTCCAAGACAAAAAGGCAAATCCACAAGGTGGAAGGCACAGCACAAAAAGCCTCAAAAGATACTCAAAAATAAACAAACAAGAACAAAAAAACAGAACTCCACAAGAGAGTCCACCGGGATCAACAAGAGCTCACAGAGGACTAGGGCTGGGTGCTAACATACAAACACAGAGCAAAGAACTGAGTAAAACAAAGGGTTTAAATACAATCAGGGGAAACGAGGCACAGGTGCAAATAATAATGGGGATCAAGGGAAAACAAAAGGTCAAAAGGCACAATGGGGGCATCTAGTGACCAAAAACCGGAACAACCCTGGCCAAATCCTGACAGATAAGCTGTAGGCCACACTATCTACCAAGAGAGTTCTCATCTATATTATTCGTAGCCGTCTATTTACAACCACAAACCGATGCTGGCACCAATACCATACTCATCGAGCTGTATAAGGCCATAAGCAAACAAGAAATTGCTCATCCAGAAGCGACATTCCTAGTGACCGGGGACTTTAATGCAGGCAAACTTAAATCCGTTTTACGTCATTTCTACCAACATGTAACATGTGCAACCGGAGAAAAAAAACAACAACTATAGACCACCTTTAATCAACACACAGAGACACATACAAAGATCTCCCTCGCCCTCCATTCGGCATATCTGACCATAATTATATCCTGCTGATTCCTGCTTACAAGTAAAAACTAAAGCAGGAAGTACCAGTGGCTCGCGCAATGCCGAAGTGGTCAGATGACGTAGATGCTACGCTACAGGAGTGTTTTGCTAGCACAGACTGGAATATGTTCCGTGATTCATTCAATGGCATTGAGAGATATACCACCTCAGTCACTGGCTTCATCAATAAGTGCATCAACGACTTCATCCCCACAGTGACCGTAAGTACATATCCCAACCGGAAGCCATGAATTACAGGCAACATCAGCACCAGCTAAAGGCTAGAGGTGCAGCTTTCAGGGAGCGCGACACTAATCCGGACGGTTATAAGAAATTGCGCTATTCCCTCAGATGAACCATCAAACAGGCAAAGCATCAATACAGGACTAAGATTGAATGCTACTACACCGGCTCTGATGCTTGTCCGATGTGACAGGGCTTGCAAACTATTACAGACTACAAAGGGAAACTGCCCATTGACGCGAGACAACAACAACCTTTCCCTCAATGTGAGCAAGACAAAGGAGATGATCGTGGACCAAAAGAAAAGGAGAGCCAAACTGGCCCCCGTGAACATTGACGGGCTGTAGTGGAGCGGGTCCAGAGTTTCAAGTTCCTTGGTGTCCATATCACCAACTAACTATCATGGTCCAAACACTCCAAGACAGTCGTGAAGAGGGCACGACAACACATTTTCCCCCTCAGGAGACTGAAAAGATTTGGTATTGGTCACCAGATCCTATACATTACTGTAGCTGCACCATCATGAGCATCCTGACCGGTTGCATCATCGCCTGGTATGGCAACTGTTCGGCATAGTGTAAGGCACTACAGAGGGTAGTGGGTACGACCCAATACATCACTGGAGCCAAGCTTCCTGCCATCCAGGACCTATATACTAGGTGCTGTCAATCTTTTATTTAGTAAATATTTTCTTAATTCTATTTCTTGAACTGCATTGTTGGTTAAGGGCTTGTAAGTAAGCATTTCACGGTATGTCTACTACACCTGTTGTATTCGGCGCATGTGACAAATAAAATTTCATTTGCTTCAATATAAGATACATTTTGCATTAATAACATTACGCCCTCATTGTTAAATAGTTTGACATATTACTAGACATATTTAAATGCAGTTATTTATGAAGGTAAAGCCCATTAATACAATTGATTTTGTATGTTTTTGGGACACCTGTAAATAACATGAAAAGATTGTTTCCCTTCTTTTAAATTTCATCTCAGTGTTGGCCAACATAAAACTGACAGGCTATCAATGCTGTCAAACTATTTCTCCCAAAGGACTGCCACCGTGGGTGGCTGGCAGTGAATATATGATGCTACGCAGTTGAAAAGCGTGAAATGCTGAGGACTGGAAAAATAAGAAAATTGAAATGGAAAAGACGTACATAAAAGCCAAGAGAGTAAAAGTTTGGAGTATAATGAGCAGTTGGAATGTGTGTTTTGTTGAATTAATCAGCCAAGAGGAGTGCTGTTAGAACACATAAAAAGTAGGCTGAATGCTTTTCATGTGACATGTGTAATTAAGAATGATTTTATACTCCTTGTTTTCACAGGCTCTGAGAGAGCGGATGAAGACTGTTCATCTCCTTCTGTAGTTGATGAGATGCAGCTTTTAATTACACCCCTATTAGAATGACACCATTTCCCTTTCCAGATGTAAATCTTACTGTCATACTTGAATGTTGGGATGTTTTGAGAGAGGGCCCTTCTGAGAAGTCTGTATTTACTCTGACACCACACCATCTCTACAGCCAGAACATTCTTTATTAGACTCACTTTGACATTTGAAGGAGTGTGCTCTCATTTTGCCTGCAACAAGTGAATAATAGGCTACATCCTTGTCTGTCTCAAATAAGCCCGAAATCAGAGTTGTGTTTTACATGTCAACAGGACCTCTAAAAGCAAAAGCAAAGCCCCAAAAGAGAGATGGTACGGGGCAGATCAGACGTGAATGATGGAGCGCTGGTGTTATGGAGAAAGACACTGGCTGTAGTGGACTGCCAGGTGCCATCATCTCACTGAGCAGACAGGAGTGGAAGACCGAGGGCATGACACTGGACAAGTATATCTGCTCAGGGTTGTCTCTGCTGTCTCAGTCTGTCATGGTTACTTCAACATTTTCAATTGTATGGAGAGGAATTGGTTACTCTTGTTTGTTTTGGTATGTTATTAGATTCAATGTCATTGGTATGTTATAAGACTATTTATTACTCCACATGTTAATGTTCTGTCGGGTTGAAAATATTAGCGTTTTGGGTTCAGAATTTACAGCTAAACAACTTATTTCACTTGTCTGATGGTACAGTAGATGTGCAGGAGGAAAGACACCACAACCAATATAGGCCTTTTTCTTGTCGGTTTGCAGAATCTCACGTCTTTACTTTAGTGTGCCGAGAAGCACTACATAACCATTATAAATATTCCAAGCAAGAGGAATTTTCATCATTATCAAATCAAGCAATGAAATGTCCATTGAAATGATTGCTATCAAAATGTTAGGGATAAGTAATTGCACGGTATCTAATGTAGACAGATGGGCCTTGCAGACTGGCCTATTTTTAACGCAGGTTGAGTTGTTGTGGCTGAGCCCGTCATCAACAAAAACTACATTAACCTCAGCAGCCATGCCTGTGGGGCTCATACTTCAATTTCTTACCGAGAAATACAGTTCCTGGCTCAGGGCACACAGGCAGGCAGTGTTGTTAATGGCTTATTTACTGTTTAATGGCTATACTGAACCAAAACAGCAATTCATGTAAAAAAAAGGCAATTAAACAGCAGGGTTTGGTGGAAGTTATTTGCTAACTTCATCTGGGCTTTGCATTCTGCACACCTCTGATAACTTTGGCTCATTTTGTGTGGAGGCAGAGGAAGCTTATATTACAGTTACTTCCAACTCAGGAAATAGGCTAATATCTATACACAGCCCTTTCCTGTACTACAGATAGTGGCCTTTATATGCCATGCTTTTCATGTATTCTATGGATGCCATCTTACAACAGCTTTTAAATCTGCTTTTCATCAACCTCTAGTCTTATGTTTTACTATTCCAGATCATGAAAAGCCAACAACACAGCTCAATGTGCTTCATAATATCCATATTTAAGCAGTTGGGTCCTCTTTTTCGCCATCTCCTTTTCTCATTCACTCTTTTTATTTATCTCCTATTCCAATTTCCAATCCCCACAATCTCTTTCTCTTCCCATCCTTTTCTACTCTTTCTCTGTGACTCTCTCTAGCCTTGATAATACCATCGCTCAAGCAGTGAGGTGTTGCAGGCACTTTGTTGCTGACCATGGTGCTGAAAGCCTCCTGCCTTCAAATTGCCAGAGTGTTCATTTCATGGTTCATATACCCCGGTCTCCATTTGTCAGGACGCCGTTAGCGTGGGTGCTTATTTCTTTAACCCCTTCCCTTACAAATGATAACAAATCAAACACACATTTGTTTCGGCTCATGGGGACGGCTCTCTGCCATTGCCGTGATTTCAATTAAGGGGGTGGGTACGTGTTGTGTTGAGTGAGTGGTTATTTGAGCTGTGTGCCACCCTTGGCCATTGTTCTACTAGCTGTTTAGTCTTTGAATTCCCCTTTCGAGAGGCTAGGTCAATGTTGCAGTCATGTATGGTACTTAAAGCTGTAATATGTCACTTTTTAGGCAACCCAACCAAATTTACATAGAAATTTGAGTTATACAATGCCCTCAGAAAGTATTCACACCCCTTGACTTTTTCCACATTTTGTTGTGTTATAGACAGAATTTAAAATTGATTAAATATAAGAAAAAATATCACTGGTCTACACACAATACCCAATAATGTCAAAGTGGAATTATGTTTTTCAGAATTTGTACTAATTAATTAAAAATAAAAAGATGTATTGAGTCAATAAGTATTCAACCTCTTTGTTATGGCAAGCCTAAATAAATTCAAGAGTAAAACTTTGCTTATTATAGTGTAACATGATTTTTTAAAGGAATATCTTATCTCTGTACCCCACACATACAATTATCTGTAAGTTTCCTCAGTCGTGCAGTGAATTTCAAACACAGATTCAACCATCATGACCAGGTAGCTTTTCCAATTCCTCGCAAAGAATGGCACCTATTGGTAGATGTGAAAAAATAAATAAAATGAATGCAGATGTTGAATATCCCTTTGAGTTTCAATACACCCAGTCACTACAACGATACAGGTGTCCTTCCTAACTCAGTTGCCGGAGAGGAAGGAAACAGCTCAGGGATTTCACCATGAGGCCAATGGTGACAGTTACAGAGTTTAATGGCTGTGAAAGGAGATAACTGAGGATGGATCAACACCATTGTAGTTACTCCACAACACTAACCTAAATTACAGAGTGAGAAGAAGGAAAATTGTACATAATAAACATTTTCCTAAGCATGCATCCTTTTTGCAACAAGGCACCAAAGTATTATTGCAAATAATTTGGCAAAGCAATTATTTTTTTCCACAGAATACTAAGTGTTATGTTTGGGTAAAATCCAATACAACCACTCTCCACATTTCCAAGTGTAGTGGTGGCTGCATCATGTTATGAATATGCTTGTAATTGTTAAGGACTGGGGAATTTTTTAGGATAAAAAATAAATGGAATGGAGCTTTGCATAAGCAAAATCCTAGAGGAAAACCTAGTTCAGTCTGCTTTCCACAAGACACTGGGAGATTAATTCACCTTTCACCAGGACAATAACCTCAAACACTAGGCCAAATCTACACTCGAGTTGCTTACAAAGAAGACATTGAATATTCCTGAGTGGCAGAGTTACAGTTTTGACTTAAATCTACTTCAAAATCTATTAAAAATACCTGAAAATGGTTGTCTAGCAATGATCAACAAACAATTTGACATATCTTGAAGAATTAAGAATTTTAAAATAATGGGCAAATGTTACACGATCCATGTGTGGAAAGCTCTTATAGACTTACCCAGAAAGACTCACCGCTGTAATCACTGCCAAAGGTGCTACAAAGTATTGACTCAGGGGTGTGACTACTTACAGTACCAGTCAAAGGTTTGGACACACCTACTCATTCCAGGGTTTTTCTTTATTTTGAATATTTTCTACATTGTAGAATAATAGTGAAGAAATCACAACTCTGAAATAATCAACAAAGTGTAAAACAAATAAAAATATATTTCATATTTGAGATTCTTCAAAGTAGCCACCCTCTGCCTTTAATTTTTTTTTTGATGACAGCTTTGCCTTGATGACAACTTATCACACTCTTGGCATTCTCTCAACCAGATTCACCTGGAATGCTTTTCCAACAGTCTTGGAGTTCCCACATATTCTGAGCACTTGTTGGCTCATTTTCCTTCCCTCTGCTGTCCAACTGTGGAGGACAGGTCATCTGATGCAGCACTCCATCATTCTCCTTCTTGGTCAAATAGCCCTTACACAGCCTGGAGGTGTGTTGGGTCATTGCCCTGTTGAAAACAAATGATAGTCCCACTAAGCGCAAACCAGATGGGATGGCGTATCGCTGCAGCCATGCTGGTTAAGTGTGTCTTGAATTCTAAATAAACAACTGACAGTGTCACCAGCAAAGCATCGCCACACCATCACACCTCCTTCTCCATGCTTCAAGGGGGGAACCACACATGAGGAGATTATCCGTTCACCTACTCTGCGTCTCACAAAGACTGTAACACAACAAAATGTATGATAAGTAAAGCTGTATGAATACTTTCTGAAGGCACTGTAGATGTCCTTTTCATGGAAAGCAAGTCTAAGAAGTGGTAGATCTCTTCCATGTTTGCTATTTCTATGCTTCCCATTCTTAAGTTTTGTTTTTGCGTCTTTTATTTTCGGTTTTCTACACCAGCTTCAAACAGCTTAAAATACAACATCTTTGGTACAATGATTCTCTTCAGTATGCATTGCTTGTTTGTCACACACATGTAAATTAGGCAAACTATAAAAATTTTGCAACAAGGAATCACTGTAATCATAATTGGATATGTATTGCACTGTACTCATTGCACTGCAACAACTCACACATTAGCAGGCTGCTGATATTATGGACTTGGTTTCTCAGAATACTGAGGTAGTTTCAAATCAAAAGAGCAGAATAAGATTAAATGGTCTTGACTATATGTCATGAAACATACTAGGCTCCTGAACTAGATACTGTAGCTTTGCTCTTTTAAATCTGAAAGGAGCGTGACACGCTTCTACTGTTCTTTAGTAACTAAGGCATTAGCATTCTGCAGACTTTGGCCTCCTGTCCTGTCGCAGGCATGATATGCCTTTGAAAAGTAGATGGGCTGACCTTATAGGCTTTGCCAAGGTAGAGGGAGATCTGCAAGATGAGTAAATGTGGTGAGCTCTCCCACTAAAGCAACCCCCGTGCTTCCTCCCGCTTACTCTCCAGTGTCCTTGATTTAGAGTGCTGCTTCTCTGAGGTCCAAATTGTCCTTCATGCCAAGCTAGATTTGTGAGCGGTATGCCAAACACTTAAGTAAATGTGTTTTTCAATCTATCAGCTCCCCTACTGCCCCCTCCCCACCACCAAATCCCCCATGCTTGCTAGAGCCTTCCTTCTCTCTGTCTTCTACTTCTGCCTGTCATGCTGTTGTTGCCACCATCCTATAGAGCATCATCCCTCACAGGCCTCGATAAATAACCCTCTACCTTTGCCCCTGAGTTGCGCTGAATCACATTTGTTAAACCATCCCCTGCAGTGAGGGAATTTATGCTCTTGCTATTTGCTCTAGGGGATTGAGTTTTAAATTGCACAGTACAAGCCTGAGTGCTAGAAGGCTTTGGATTACAACAAAAACCCCAGACCGGATATTTACACCATGAATTTGTTTTATAAAATAGTGATTCATAATTTCTACTGAGAAGTCTCCAACTGCAAATCTGTAATGCAGTCCTTGGCCAAACAAGTTCTGAATTGTATTGAAAGGAAGACACAACAGGAAAACTATTTGTCATTTTCTGTCATTTTTAAAAATGTCATTTTAGGTGGAAATTGAAAAAAAGGGTCCCATCCTTAAGAGGTTTTAAAGACCATTAAAGAAAATGGGGCATTTAATTTGCAGAGTTCCCTAGCTCCCCAAAAGGAGTTGTTTTGCATATGAATGAAGATTGATCAGGGATTCTTACACACACACACACACACACACACACACACACACACACACACACACACACACACACACACACACACACACACACACACACACACACACACACACACACACACACACACACACACACACACACACACACACACACACACACACACACACACACACACACTAGTTGGGGAGTGAAATAGTAACTTCATTAAAAATGAATAACTGTTTCTCTTTTGGTTATACTCCATTGCTCTAGAGCCTGGTACAACAGAAAATGCCCAGATGACCAGGTAAGAAGTCTTCTCTGAAATTGCCACTATCCAGATGGCACCATTAACGATTAAGCCAGTACATTTTCCTTTTATAATTGACTCCATAGGCTATTAAGCAGGTTGGCACAAGGTTGGCTCTGTGAAACTTGTCCAGATGTTCTCCTGTAGACAGCCGTGCGTCAAGTGGAGATTTATTTCGGGGAGTGCAGGTTGTTGTTGTGGATGCATGCGGTGGGTCCAAGGCTGTGTACAGATGGACAGAGGGGTGGGTGGTGGAAGAAGTCAGACTCAATTATATCAATGTCTCTATCAGTCTGGCTGCCCCCTTCTGCTCTCTCCCTCTTTCTGCAACCTCAGGGAATGATCTGAGACTGATATGTTCTCCTTTCTGTTAGAAATATTTGTCTGTTTTGGTTTTATTTACAGATGTATTTAGCTGCCACTTCCTGTATACATAAACAGAGAGTTGTTTAAAATGTTGACTTTAGATGATGCTGATAGATAGATACATTTTTGTCAAGAGCAGTATAACGCTCATCAAGTATCATGCAACACGAGCTGACAATGTTTGTGTTAAGTTTTAGCATGTCAATGACTGGTGTTATTATTTAAGATGTGTCATAGGATGATGAACAGTAGTCTATTTGTTATGATGTAGACTTAGATATGGCCCAGAGATCATGTTTGAGGTAGTCACCTCATACAAGTACTTGGGAGTATAGCTAGTTGGTAAACTGGCCTTCTCTCATCACATATCAACACTGCAGGCTAAAGTTAAATCTAGACTTGGTTTCCTCTATCGTAATCGCTCCTCTCACCCCAGTTGCCAAACTAACCATGATTCGGATGGCCATCCTACCCATGCTAGATTACAGAGACATAATTTATAGATTGGCAGGTAAGGGTGCACTCGAGCGGCTAGATGTTCTTTACCATTCGACCATCAGATTTGCCACCAATGCTCCTTGTAGGACACATCACTGCACTCTATACTCCTCTGTAAACTGGTCATCTCTGTATACCCGTCGCAAGACCCACTGGTTGATGCTTATTTATAAAACTCTCTTAGGCCTCACTCCCCCCTATCTAAGAGATCTACTGCAGACCTCATCCTCCACATACAAAACCTGTTCTGCCAGTCACATTCTGTTAAAGGTCCCCAAAACACACAAATCCCTGGGTCGCTCATCTTTTCAGTTCGCTTCAGCTAGCGACTGGAACGAGCTGCAACAAACAATCAAACATTCAAAGACTCAATCATGGACACCCTCACTGACAGTTGTGGCTGCTTTGTGTGATGTATCGTTGTCTCTACCTTCTTGCCCTTGGTGCTGTTGTCTGTGCTCAATAATGTTTGTGCCATGTTTTATGCTGCTACCATGTTGTGTTGCTACCACGTTGCGGCCTTACTATGTTGTTGTCTTAGGTTTGTCTTTATGTTGTGTTGTCTCTCTCGTAGTGATGTGTGTTTTATCCTTTATTTTTAATCCCAGCCCCCGTCCCCGCAGGAGGCCTTTTGGTAGGCTGTCATTATAAATACGAATTTGTTCTTAACTGACTTGCCTAGTTAAATAAAGGTTAAATAGATAAACATTTATTTTTTAACAAAACCAACATCATGATTAGAATGACAGTCTATGCTCAATATATTCATTGTGAGTTGATAAATCCTCCCACAAGTAGGTAAATATAGGATAAATGTTTGCTTTCTCTCAATAATAGATGTGGTAATCTTGTAAAAACATTCCATGTTCACTTTGGATTTGTCTGTCAGGCCCCATATTGAGTAGCGTACCATACCAGCTTTCAGACTCCAGACAATTTCTCCACAGTGTATTCAGCTTAGCCAAGCATAATGAAGACAATTTACAGCTATGAACCAAGCTAGCACATAACGTTCTGAGAACCAAATGATTTTTAGAGCTCGGTGAGAGCGTCGTTCTATGGTTATTTTGCATGCAACCATCCCAAACCTTTCTGGGAATGGTGCAAGATAGTTGCTTGGCTTTGGAACATTCTCAGTCAATTTAAGGAACTTGACAAAAAATGTTTTTAAATATTGGTATTTAATACGAAACGTTTTCTAAAACAGGGGTTCCCAAACTTTTTCACTCGGACCCGTGGCAAAAATCTAGAACACCCCGTGCCGCCCTCCCCCCACGCTCTACGTCTAGTGGTCCTTCTGTAGCACAGTTGGTAGAGCATGGCGCTTGTAACGCCAGGGTAGTGGGTTCGATTCCCGGGACCACCCATACGTAGAATGTATGCACACATGACTGTAAGTCGCTTTGGATAAAAGCGTCTGCTAAATGGCATATATTATATTATATTATATTATTTCACGACACAAACTGTTCATGAGCACTGTTCATGACACAAACTGTTCATGAGCACTGTTCATGACACAAACTGTTCATGAGCACTGTTCATGACACAAACTGTTCATGAGCACTGTTCATGACACAAACTGTTCATGAGCACTGTTCATTACACAAACTGTTCATGAGCACTGTTCATTACACAAACTGTTTCCACCCTTCTTGTTGGTGGTGAGAAATTTTTTGGTTTAAGGCTTATTATTTGCAATTCTATACATGTTTGCCATGTCTAATGTGTATTCATGCGATATGACAAAAAAAATTACAACAATATCTATGGGCTAAAAAAATAAAAATATTTCTTTTAGCTGACATAGGCTAGTTGATTTGAACATTTCTGGCAAGTTATAAATAGCTCTCTAAGGTATGCAATGACTAACATAAAAAGAGGAACTGATGATGCTCTAACCTTGTGCATTATACTATTACAAATTTCAAGAGTAAGTTTAAAGCCAGACTTGAGTTCCTTTAACCTCTCTGGGATATGTGGGACGGTAGCGTCCCATCTGGCCAAAAGCCAGAGAAAATACAGAGCGCCAAATTCTAATAAATTACTATAAAAATCAAACTTTCATGAAATCACACATGTAAGATACCAAATTAAAGCTACACGTGTTGTGAATCCAGCCAACATGTCAGATTTCAAACAGGCTTTTCGGCGAAAGCAAACGATGCTACTATCTGAGGATAGCACCTCTGCAAACAAAAGAGAGAAAACATATTTCAACCCTGCAGGCGCGACACAAAACACAGAAATAAAAATCTAAATCATGCTTTACCTTTGACGAGCTTCTTCTGTTGGCACTCCAATATGCCCCATAAACATCGCAAACGGTCCTTTTGTTCGATTAATTCCGTCGATATATATCCAAAATGTCAATTTATTTGGCTCGTTTGATCCAGATAAACACCGGTTACAACTTGCGCACCGTGACTACAAAATATCTCAAAAGTTACTTGTAAACTTTGCCAAAACATTTCAAACTACTTTTGTAATACAACTTTAGGTATTTTTTAAAGTAAATAATCGAGAAAATTGAAGACGGGATGATCTGTGTTCAATACAGGAAGAAAACAAACTGACGCTACCTTTCTGGTCACGTGCCTCTAACAAACAGTACACTTGAAGTGACCCTCGTTTTGAACAGGGCTACTTCTTCATTACACAAAGGAAAAACCTCAACCAATTTCTAAAGACTAGTGACATCCAGTGGAAGCGGTAGGAACTGCAAGAAGGTCCCTTAGAAATCTGGATTCCCAATGAAAAGCCATTGAAAAGAGTGACCTCAACAACAAAAAAATCTGAATGGTTTTTCCTTGGGGTTTCGCCTGCTACATACCTTCTGTTATAGTCACAGACATGATTCAAACAGTTTTAGAAACTTCAGAATGTTTTCTATCAAAATATACTAATAATATGCATATCTTATCTTCTGGGGATGAGTAGCAGGCAGTTGAATTTGGGCATGCATTTTATCCGGACGTGAAAATTCTGCCCCCTGTCACAAAGAAGTTTAAAAAATATATAGTAATAGTAATATATGCCATTTATCAGACGCTTTTATCCAAAGCGACTTACAGTCATGTGTGCATACATTCTACGTATGGGTGGTCCCGGGGATCGAACCCACTACCCTGGCGTTACAAGCGCCATGCTCTACCAACTGAGCTACAGGGACCACATATATATATATATATATAATGTTTTTGAGGGGACACCTGTGCCCCCTTCCCTGCCGACCCCTCACACCCCACAGTTTGGTAACCACTTTTTTAAAAGTTCAAACATGGTTACATATAATTGCAATTTTGGCAGTGTTCTGGGAACGTTCTCCAACTGGTTGGGAATATTCTCATATCGTTCAACACTTCGGCATAACATTTCCTACAGGTTTCCTTGTGGTTCTATTTAAAGTAATGTTCTCAAATTGTTTCAAGAATGAAACAACATTCTTCTGTGGGAATTTCAGTGTTTCACATTAGTATTGCACGTTATATTGAAACGTATGTACTTTTTTGATACTATAGTAGAACATGAAAAAAGGTTCGGTACTAGAATTATTGTTTCTTTTGGTAATTCTGTCAAATGTGTCTCACGTCATATCCGGATTCAGAGGATAGAATCTGTCTAGTAATTTTTCTGAACCTTCTCAATGGGCAGTAGCTAACCAGGCTGTTCTTACACATGCATCTGACACAGCGCAAGCCACTTTTGAGAAGCAAGCAAGAAAAGAGAAAATGCAGACTGCATGGCTTCTTCTAAAGAAAATATCATACCTCCATGCCGCAGCTTGTGGATAAAACTGGCTCCGGATGCAAACTATGGGAGTACTTTAATTACATAGCTTTGATTACATTACTCACATTAAGCATCTCCAATCCAAAAGTAAATCTAGAATCGGCTTCACTCATGCCGCCAAATATACCCTTGTAAAACTGACTATCCTACCGATCCTTGACTTCGGCGATGTCATTTACAAAATAGCCCCTAACACTCTACTCAGCAAACTGGATGTAGTCTATCACAGTGCCATCTGTTTTATCACAAAAGCCTCATATACTACCCACCACTGCGACCTCTATGCTGTCGTTGGCTGGCCCTCTCTACATATCCGTCACCAAACCCACTGGCTCCAGGTCATCTATAAATCTTTGCTAGGTAAAGCCCCGCCTTATCTCAGCTCACTGGTCAACATAGCAACACCCACCCGTAGCACGTGCTCCAGCAGGTATATTTCAATGGTCATCTCCAAAGCAAAACACTTTCTTTGGCCGCCTTTCCTTCCAGTTCTCTGCTGCCATTGACTGGAACGAATTGTAAAAATCTCTAAAGCTGGAGTCTTATATCTCCCTCTCTAACTTTAAGCATCAGCTGTCAGAGCAGCTTACCGATCACTGTACCTGTACACAGCCAATCTGTAAATAGCACACCCGACACATCCCCATATTATTACTTACCCTCTTGCTCTTTTGCACCCCAGTATCTCTACTTGCACATCATCATCTGCACATATATCACTCCAGTATTAATGCTAAAATGTATTTATTTTCGCCTCTATGTCCTATTTATTACTTACCTCCCTACTGTTCGACATTTGCACACACATCTTTCTATTTTTCTTTTATTTTGTGTTATTGACGGTACGTTTGTTTAAGTGTAACTCTGTGTTGTTGTTTTTGTCGCACTGCTATGCTTTATCTTGGCCAGGTCGCAGATGTGAATGAGAACTTGTTCTCAACTGGCCTACCTGGTTAAATAAAGGTGAAATAAATCCTATTTAAATTAACATAGCATGATACAAACTGTTTACATAGCAGATGATGAGAAACAGCCCACCAAAATAAATAAGCATAATGTGTTACTAAGCAGTGAACTGCAAGGGAGGTTCTAAAACTACACTACCGTTCAAAAGTTTGGGGTCACTTAGAAATGCTCTTGATTTTGAAAGAAAAGCAATTTTTTTGTCCATTAAAATAACATTGATCAGAAATACAGTGTTAATATTGTAAATGACTATTGTAGCTGGAAAGGGCTGATTTTAAATGAAATATTTACATAGGTGTACAGAGGCCCATTATCAGCAACCATCACTCCTGTGTTCCAATGGCACATTGTGTTAGCTAATCCAAGTTTATAATTTTAAAAGGCTAAGCAGCACAGCTGAAAACTGTTGTCCTGATTAATTAAAGAAGCAATAAATCTGGCTTTCTTTAGACTAGTTGAGTATCTGGAGCATCAGCATTTGTGGGTTCGATTACAGGCTCAAAATGGCCAGAAACAGCGCAAACTGGCTCTAACCAGAATAGAAAGAGGAGTGGGAGGACCAGGTGCACAACTGAGCAAGAGGACAAGTACATTACAGTGTCTACTTTGAGAAACAGACACCTCACAACTAGCAGCCTCATTAAATAGTACCTGCAAAACACCAGTCTCAACATTAACAGTGAAGAGGCGACTCCGAGATGTTGGCCTTCTAGGCAGAGATGCAAAGAGAAAGCCATATCTCAGACTGGCCAATAAAACGAGAAGATTAAAAATCAGTTGTTTCTAACTACAATAGTCATTTACAACATTAACAATGTCTACACTGTATTTCTGATCGATTTGATGTTATTTTAATGGACAGAAAAAATAGCTTTTCTTTCAAAAACAACGAGCATTTCTAAGTGTCCCCAAACATTTGAATGGTAGTGTACATTAAAACAACTATTTTACACATTGCATTTTCATCACAACGATGTCATTATTTTTCTAAACCACTCATTTAATTCAGTAAATGGTTTAGCTGTAATGAATAATTCATTATTGGTGTCATGAATGTAATTTGACCCAATATTATGGCAATAGATGAGCAAATTAACCCTGATATGTGTCAAATTACATTTTAAAACTGTTTAGATGTAATTGTACAATTATTTAGTCTGCTCTGAGTACTCATTATGGTTTTGCATAAGGAACATTTAAGGTATTTCTTCTGTTATTTATTATGGTGTTTTATTTTTGCAAGAAATTGAATATAGAATATAATATATATTTTTATTTGTTTTACCAGTTATCAACATATTGTTGTTGATAAAAAAAAAGAGAAATATATAACATATAAATAAATAAAGATTGTTTTGAATTTTTACCCCCTTTTTCTCCCCAATTTCGTAGTATCCAATTATTAGTAGTTACTATCTTGTCTCAGCGCTACAACTCCAGTACGCGCTCGGGAGAGACGAAGGTCGAAAGTCATGCGTCCTCCGAAACACAACCCAACCAAGCCGCACTGCTTCTTAACACATCGTGCATCCAACCCGGAAGCCAGCCGCACTGTGCGGAGGAAACACTGTGCACCAGTCGACCTTGGTTAGCGCGCACTGCGCCCGGCCCACCACAGAGTCGCTGGTGCGCGATTAGACAAGGATATCCCTACCGGCCAAACCCTCCCTAACCCGGACGAAGCTAGGCCAATTGTGCCTCGCCCCACAGACCTCCCATTCCCGGCCGCCTGCGACAGAGCCTGGGCGCAAACCCAGAGTCTCTGGTGGCACAGCTAGCACTGCGATGCAGTGCCCTAGACCACTGCACCACCTGGGAGGCCCACATAGAAATAAATATAACACATTTTGTACATAATGTTTCTGCCACCGTCTCTTATGGCTGAAAAGAGCTTCTGGATATCAGAACAGTGATTACGCACCTCGTACTGGATGAAGATTTTTTCTTTAACGAGTCGGACGCAAAGGATTTACTTCAGACCCTTGAAAGGCCTAAACCTGGTAATTTTCATGAAGAAGAAACAGAGATATAGGGTACATAGGTTGGGGTGCCTTGTAAGAATCCGACAGCGAGTAGGTAACACGCCTCTACCATCCGTCTTGTTAGCCAACGTGCAATCATTAGATAATAAACTGAATGATCTCCGATCAAGACTATCCTACCTATGGGACATTAAACACTGTAATATCTTATGTTTCACCAAGTCGTGGCTGAACGACGACATGGCAGCTAGCTGGGTTTTCCGTGCATCAGCAAGATAGAATAGCTGCCTCCTGTAAGACAAGGGGTGGCAGTCTGTGTCTGTCACAGTTTCTGTGTTATTTGATTGTTGTTTCCTTAGATTACAGTTGGAGGGCACTATTAACCTGTTTTCTCGTTTCCAGGTTACCCTGATTATTACTTATAGGATTCACCTGTCTTTAATTACCTTCTGTTCACCTGGTTGCCTTGTTATTTAGGTTCCTAAGTTGGCCTGTATCTTTGCTTGGGTCTCATGTTTTATTCGTGTGCTCTTGTGCGGTTGCCTTGTTTCTGTTAAGACTCTCAGTAAAAGTTATGGATTTACCCTTACCTCTGCTTGCTGTGGTTCTCTGCGCCTGGCTCTGCGCCTGGGTTCGAGTTCCTACGAGCATTATTGTTAGTGTCTATTTGTCAATAATTGCTGGTGCGCAAAATCTAATATTAAAGAAGTCTCAAGGTTTTGCTCACCTGAGGTAGAGTATCTCATGATTAGCAGTAGACCACACTATTTACCAAGAGAGTTTTCATCTATATTTTTTGTAGATTTCTATTTACCAGCACAAATCAATACTGGTACTAAGACCGCACTCAACGAGCTGTGCAATGCCATAAGCAACATTCACAAGACCATGGGGCCAGACGGATTTCAGGGCGTGCACTCAAAGCATGCGCGGACCAACTGGCAAGTGTCTTCACTAACATTTTCAACCTGTCCCTGACGAGTTTGTAATTCCAACATGTTTCAAGCCGACCACCATAGTCCCTGTGGCCAAGAACACCAAGGTGAATGACTATTGACCCGAAGCACTCACGTCTGTAGCCATGAAGTGCTTTGAAAGGCTGGTCATGGCTCACATCAACACCATTATCCTAGAAACCCAAGGCCCACTTTAATAATAATAATAATAATATATGCCATTTAGCAGACACTTTTATCCAAAGCGACTTACAGTCATGTGTGCATACATTCTACTTATGGGTGGTCCCGGGAATCGAACCCACTACCCTGGCGTTACAAGCGCCACGCTCTACCAACTGTGCATATCGCCCCAACAGATCCACAGATGACGCAATTTCAATTGCACTCCACATTGCTCTTTCCCACCTGGACAAAAGGAACATCTATGTGAGAATGCTGTTCTTTGACTACAGCTCAGAGTTCAACACCATGTGCCCACAAAACTCATCACTAAGCTAAGGAACCTGGGACTTAACACCTCCCTCTGCAACTGAATCCTGGACTTCCTGATGGGCACACACCCAGGTGGTAATGGTTGGCAACAACTCATTTGCCACACCGATCCGCAACACCAGGGCCCCTCAGTGCTCAGTCCCCTCCCGTACTCCCTGTTCACCCACCACTGCGTGGCCAAGCACGACTTCAACACCATCACTTAAGTTTGCTGATGACACATCAGTGGTAGGCCTAATCCCAGATAACGATGAGACAGCCTATAGGGAGGAGGTCCGAGACCTAGCAATGTGGTGCCAGGACAACAACCTCTCCCTCAATGTGAGCAAGACAAAGGAGATGATTTTGGACTACAGGAAAAGGAGGGACGAACTGGCCCTCATTTAAAATCGACTGTGCTGTAGTGGAGCGGGTTGAGAGTTTCAAGTTCCTTGGTGTCCACATCACCAACAAACTATTATGGTCCAAACACACCAAGACAGTCGTGAAGAGGGCACGACAACACCTTTTCCCCCTCAGGAGACTGAAAATATTTGGCATGGGTCCCCAGATCCTGAAAAAGTTCTACTGCTGAGAGCATCCTGACTGGTTGCATCACTGCCTGGTATGGTAACTGCTCAGCAACCGACCGTAGGGCGCTACAGAGGATAATGCGTATGGACCAGTACATCACTGGTGCCAAGCTTCCTGCCATCCAGGACCTCTTTACCAGGAGGTGTCAGAGGAAGGCCAGTCATAGACTGTTTTCCCTGGTTCCGTTTGGCAAGCGGTACCGGAGTGCCAAGTCTAGGTCCAAAAGGCTTCTAAACAGCTTCTACCCAACAAGCCATAATACTCCTGAACAGCTAATGAAATGGCTACCTGGACTATTTGCAACCCCCCCCCATTTGTACACTGCTGCTACCCTGTTAATTATCTATGCATAAATCAAATCAAATTTTATTTGTCACATACACATGGTTAGCAAATGTTAATGCAAGTGTAGCGAAATGCTTGTGCTTCTAGTTCCGACAATGCAGTAATAACCAACGAGTAATCTAACCTAACAATTCCACAACTACTATCTTATACACACAAGTGTAAAGGGATGAAGAATATGTACATAAAGATATATAAATGAGTGATGGTACAGAACGGCATAGGCAAGATGCAGTAGATGGTATCGAGTACAGTATATATATATATGAGATGAGTAATGTAGGGTATGTAAACATAAAAGTGGCATAGTTTAAGTGGCTAGTGATACATGTATTACATAAAGATGGCAAGATGCAGTAGATGATATAGAGTACAATATATACATATACATATGACATGAGTAATGTAGGGTATGTAAACATTATATTAAGTGGCATTGTTTAAAGTGGCTAGTGATATTTTTTTTTTACATCAATTTCCATTAATTTCCATTATTAAAGTGGCTGGAGTTGAGTCAGTATGTTGGCAGCAGCCACTCAATGTCAGTGGTGGCTGTTTAACAGTCTGAGGGCCTTGAGATAGAAGCTGTTTTTCATTCTCTCGGTCTCTGCTTTGATGCACCTGTACTTACCTCACCTTCTGGATGATAGCGGGGTGAACAGGCAGTGGCTCGGGTGGTTGTTGTCCGTGATTATATTTTTGGCCCTCCTGTGACATCGGGTGGTGTAGGTGTCCTGGAGGGCAGGTAGTTTGCCCCCGGTGATGCGTTGTGCAGACCTCACTACCCTCTGGAGAGCCTTACGGTTGTGGCGGAGCAGTTGCCGTACCAGGCGGTGATACCCGACAGGATGCTCTCGATTGTGCATCTGTAGGAGTAAGTGCTTTTGGTGACAAGCCAAATTTCTTCAGCCTCCTGAGGTTGAAGAGGCGCTGCTGCGCCTTCTTCACAATGCTGTCTGTGTGGGTAGACCAATTCAGTTTGTCCGTGATGTGTACGCTGAGGAACTTAAAACTACCCTATCCACTACTGTCCCGTCGATGTGGATAGGGGGGGGTGCTCCCTCTGCTGTTTCCTGAAGTCCAGAATCATCTCCTTTGTTTTGTTGACGTTGAGTGTGAGGTTATTTTCCTGACACCACACTCCGAGGGCCCTCACCTCCTCCCTGTAGGCCGTCTCGTCGTTGCTGGCAATCAAGCCTACCACTGTAGTGTCGTCCGCAAACTTCATGATTGAGTTGGAGGCGTGCATGGCCACGGAGTCGTGGAAGAACAGGGAGTACAGGAGAGGACCCAGAACGCACCCTTGTGGGGCCCCAGTGTTGAGGATCAGCGGGGTGGAGATGTTGTTACCTACCCTCACCACCTGGGGGCAGCCCGCCAGGAAGTCCAGTACCCAGTTGCACAGGGCGGGGTCGAGACCCAGGGTCTTGATGGCAAGTTTGGAGGGTACTATGGTGTTAAATGCTGAGCTGTAGTCGATGAACAGCATTCTCACATAGTTATTCCTCTTGTCCAGATGGGTTAGGGCAGTGTGGTTGCGATTGCGTCGTCTGTGGACCTATTGGGGCGATAAGCAAGTGGGTGTCAGTGGGTCTAGGGTCTAGGGTGTCAGGTAGGGTGGAGGTGATTACGTTCCTTGACTCTCAAAGCACTTCATGATGACGGAAGTGAGTGCTACGGCGCGGTAGTCGTTTAGCCCAGTTACCTTAGCTTTCTTGGGGACAGGCACAATGGTGGCCCTCTTGAAGCATGTGGGAACAGCAGACTGGGATAAGGATTGATTGAATATGTCCGTAAACACACCAGCCAGCTGGTCTGCGCATGCTCCGAGGACGCAGTTGGGAATTCCGTCTGGGCCTGCAGCCTTGCGAGGGTTAACACGTTTAAATGTTTTACTCACGTCGGCTGCCTTGAAGGAGAGTCCGCATGTTTTGGTAGCGGGCCGTGCCAGTGGCATTGTATTGTCCTCAAAGCGAGCAAAGAAGTTATTTAGTCTGTCTGGGAGCAAGACATCCTCGTCCGCGACGGGGCGAGTTTTCTTTTTGTAATCCGTGATTGACTGTAGACCCTGCCATATACCTCTTGTGTCTAAGCCGTTGAATTGCAACTCTACTTTGTCTCTATACTGACGCTTAGCTTGTTTGATTGCCTTGCAGAGGGAATAGCTACACTGTTTGTATTCGGTCATGTTTCCGGTTACCTTGCCCTGGTTAAAAGCAGTGTTTCGCGCTTTCAGTTTCTCGCGAATGCTGCCATCAATCCACGGTTTCTGGTTTGGGAATGTTTTAATCGTTGCTGTGGGTATAACATCGTCGATGCACTGCATTCGTCAATGTAAATGTTGTTGTTGGACGCAATGCAGAACATATCCCAATCCACGTGATCGAAGCAGTCTTGAAGCGTGGAATCAAATTGGTCGGACCAGCGTTGAACAGACCTGAGCGCGGGAGCTTCTTGTTTTAGTCTGTTTGTAGGCTGGAAGCAACAAAATGGAGTCGTGGTCAGCTTTTCCAAAAGGAGGGCGGGGGAGGGTCTTATATGCGTCGCAGAAGTTAGAATAACAATAATCCAGGGTTTTACCAGCCCTGGTTGCGCAATCGATATGCTAATATAATTTAGTGAGTCTTGTTTTCAGATTAGCCTTGTTAAAATCCCCAGCTACAATGAATGCAGCCTCAGGATATGTGATTTCCAGTTTACATAGAGTTAGATAAAGTTTGTTCAGGGCCATCGATGTGTCTTCTTGGGGGGGAATATATACGGCTGTGATTATAATCGAAGAGAATTCCCTTGGGAGATAATGTGGTCGACATTTGATTGTGAGGAATTCTAAGTCAGGTGAACAGAAGGACTTGAGTTCCTGTATGTTGTTATGATCACACCACGTCTCGTTAATCATAAGGCATACCCCCCCGCCCCTCTTTTTACCAGAAAGATGCTTGTTTCTGTCGGCCCGATGCGTGAAGAAACCAGCTGGCTGCACCAACTCCGATAGCATCTCTCGAGTGAGCCATGCTTCCGTGAAGCAAAGAACGTTACAGTCTCTTATGTCTCTCTGGAATGCTACCCTTGCTCGGATTTCATCAACCTTGTTGTCAAGAGACTGGAGATTGGCGAATAGTATGCTAGGGAGTGCTGCGCGATATGCCCGTATCCGGAACCTGACCAGAAGACCGCTTCGTTTGCCCCTTTTACGGTGTCGTTGTTTAGGGTTGCCGGCTGGGATCCGATCCATTGTCCTGGGTGGAAGGCAAAACACAGGATCCGTTTCGGGAAAGTCATATTTCTGGTCGTAATGATGGTGAGTTGACGTTGCTCTTATATTCAGTAGTTGCTCCCGACTGTATGTAATGAAACCTAAAATTACCTGGTTTACCAATGTAAGAAATAACACGTAAAAAAACAAAATACTGCATAGTTTCCTAGGAACGCGTAGCGAGGCGGCCATCTCTGTCGGCGCCAGAAGTTGACTTTACCTCTACCTACATGTACAATTTACCTCAATTAGCTCGACTAACCTGCGCTCCCGCACATTGACTCTGTACCGGTACCCCCTGTATATAGCCTCGCTACTGTTATTTTATTGTTGCTCTTTAATTGTTGGTTAAGGGCTTGTAAGTAAGCATTTCACTGTAAGGTCTACACCAGTTGTATTCAGGGTATGTGACAAATAATATATTTTTTGATTATGATACTGAACATGGTATCGGTATCGAAGTCAGAAATCTGTGTATCATTTCCTACAGGGTTCTATTTCAAGTCATGTTCTCAAATTGTTTGAAAGCATTAAGAAAACTTTCCAAAAACTCACAAGAAAACGTTTGTAAAGTTCAAGGCAAGGTTATTATACTAAATTAAAACCGAAACTAAAATAGAAACTAAAATTGGGAAAACTATTTAATAAACTGAAATTAACATACTACAATTATAATGAAACAATTTGACTGCAAACCTAAAATGAATATTAATAAAAAGATCATAAATTATGTTTTGTTTTTCTTCTAAATTTACGGCAAAAATGTAACAAGGTTTTTCAAACTTTTCAAGCTTTTTTCTAATGGGGTTTCGAACTTCTGATTCTGGTGGGTAAATGCTCTCAGTAGATGTCGATGTTTCAAATACAGTGGGGCAAAAAAGTATTTAGTCAGCCACCAATTGTGCAAGTTTTCCCACTTAAAAAGATGAGAGAGGCCTGTAATTTTCGTCATAGGTACACTTCAACTATGACAGACAAAATGAGAAGGAAAAAAATCCAGAAAATCACATTGTAGGATTTTTTATGAATTGATTTGCAAATTATGGTGGAAAATAAGTATTTGGTCAATAACAAAAGTTTATCTCAATACTTTGTTATATACCCTTTGTTGGCAATGACAGAGGTCAAACATTTTCTGTAAGTCTTAACAAGGTTTTCATACATTGTTGCTGGTATTTTGGCCCATTCCTCCATGCAGATTTCCTCTAGAGCAGTGATGTTTTGGGGCTGTTGCTTGGCAACGCGGACTTTCAACTCCCTCCAATGATTTTCTATGGGGTTGAGATCTGGAGACTGGCTAGGCCACTCCGGGGCCTTGAAATGCTTCTTACGAAGCCACTCCTTCATTGCCCGGGCGGTGTGTTTGGGATCATTGTCATGCTGAAAGACCCAGCCACGTTTCATCTTCAATGCCCTTGCTGATGGAAGGAGGTTTTCACTCAAAATCTCATGATACATGGCCCCATTCATTCTTTCCTTTACACGGATCAGTCGTCCTGGTCCCTTTGCAGAAAAACTGCCCCAAAGCATGATGTTTCCATCCCCATGCTTCACAGTAGGTAGGGTGTTCTTTGGATTGCAACTCAGCATTCTTTGTCCTCCAAACACGACGAGTCGAGTTTTTACCAAAAAGTTATATTTTGGTTTCATCTGACCATATGACATTCTCCCAATCTTCTTCTGGATCATCCAAATGCTCTCTAGCAAACTTCAGACAGGCCTGGACATGTACTGGCTTAAGCAGGGGGACACGTCTGGCACTGCAGGATTTGAGTCCCTGGCGGCGTTATTGTGTTACTGATGGTAGGCTTTGTTACTTTGGTCCCAGCTCTCTGCAGGTCATTCACTAGGTCCCCCCGTGTGGTTCTGGGATTTTTGCTCACCGTTCTTGTGATCATTTTGACCCCACGGGGTGAGATCTTGCGTGGAGCCCCAGATCGAGGGAAATTATCAGTGGTCTTGTATGTATTCCATTTCCTAATAATTGCTCCCACAGTTGATTTCTTCAAACCAAGCTGCTTACCTATTGCAGATTCAGTCTTCCCATTCTGGTGCAGGTCTACAATTTTGTTTCTGGTGTCCTTTGACAGCTCTTTGGTCTTGGCCATAGTGGAGTTTGGAGTGTGACTGTTTGAGGTTGTGGACAGGTGTCTTTTATACTGATAACAAGTTCAAACAGGTGCCATTAATACAGGTAACGAGTGGAGGACAGAGGAGCCTCAGAAGAAGTTACAGGTCTGTGAGAGCCAGAAATCTTGCTTGTTTGTAGGTGACCAAATACGTATTTTCCACCATCATTTGCAAATAAATTCATTAAAAATCCTACAATGTGATTTTCTGGATTTTTTTCTCTCCAGATTTTGTCAGTCGTGTTGAAGTTGAAGTGTACCTATGATGAAAATTACAGGCCTCTCTCATCTTTTTAAGTGGGAGAACTTGCACAATTGGTGGCTGACTAAATACTTTTTTGCCCCACTGAGTACTCTCTCATCTGTGTCTGTGGAGCAGAGTTGGGCCTCTGGAGCTTGAGCTGACAATTGACCTACATCTGGCATTCCATAGATAACACGTGGTGGGTGTAACATTTGACCTCTGTCATTGCCAACAAAGGGTATAAGTATTGAGATAAACTTTTGTTATTGACCAAATACTTATTTTCCACCATAATTTGCAAATGAATTCATTAAAAATCCTACAATGTGATTTTCTTGATTTTTTTCCCTTTTTGTTTGTCATTGTTGAAGTGTACCTATGATGAAAATTACAGGCCTCTCTCATCTTTTTAAGTGGGAGAACTTGCACAATTGGTGGCTGACTAAATACTTTTTTACCCCACTGAATTTTGTAAAGGATATACAGTATGTCAAATAGATTAGGATCAGTTTCACTCTCAGGATCAGAGTTCACCCTCCCCATTCACCAGGGCATGCTGGGAAACTTGTCAACATCTTTGGTACACAACTTCTTAACACATGTCACTACTAGCATAACAACAATCAAAACAATTAATACATGAATTGCTCCACTCATATAGTTATTAACATACTAACATCTTACTTACTCAAATCATTTAGTCAGTTTTAAAATGAATTCCGTTTCCAAATCATAATCAAAAGCCAATTAATTATCCAATCAAATTTAGGATGACATTCTTTAGTGATTCACATTGGTTCTATCACTCAAAGTTACAACCCTCAACTTAACACACATCAACACCGGCAGAATGTACATTTATATTAACATGCAATATAGTAATCTTATAATTCTAGTATTAACTTTCTCATCACAGTTATAATTACAGATCAGTATCTAACAGCATTAGCCTAAACTACTACACATTTAGCTGTGTGTAGACCTCCACAATCAACCTGATGCCCCAAAATAAACACATTTTGACAAGTCTACATCAATTACAGGCACCCCCCTCTCCGGCACTCAATCTTCCGGCGTCTCGTCATTGTCTTCTTCAGATAGCTTCACAGTTCAAAGTGGATGGCCCATGATAATGTTCCAATTTCAGTGTCTACGGTATAATCTGATTTTTCAAACAGACTGTCTCACTTGAGCCTCACCACAACACCCATTAGGTATTTTACATTTGCCAACCAGTATACCAGCAACATGAGAGAAGTTTTGGACGGATCTCTCATGCTCACTCCACATGGACTTCTGTCACGCTCCTGAGTGAAAAAAGCATGAAAGAAAAGGAGTTGATAGCTTTGACTGGATGCTGTGTACAGGTTGCTGGCACGGACTCAGGTCTCTCGAAAGAAGTGGTGCAGAACAGGACCACCTTCCATGCATCTAGACACCATCTGTAGTCACCTTCACCATAATCTCAAAAGAGGACAGAACAGAACAACAATTTAGTTTAGTTAATTTCTGATTCAAGAAATCCAGACAAACATTGACTGTGTGACAAATTATCACTTCTACCACACTGTCGACCTCATCGCAGAGTCACAGGTTCAAGAAGTTATCCCGATCATCCAGCAACCCAATCTGGTGAGATTTGTATCGGAACAAAACAAACAAACAACACTACAATACACTCCTTTACATATCACTCGATACATTTCTATATATCACTTGATGTGTAAACTTCAATCCAAAAAACCTCAAAGGACTGGTAATTCCCCCATTTTGACACAAATCACCTTGTGATTAACGTGTAAAAAACCACAACCCTGCAAATCAAAGTAGAATTAATACCATTAAGAAAATAAATGGTACCCATAAGCTGATAGTAAAATAGACAGGTCTATCCTTCTCGTGGTCCGAATCACACATATAACTAACTATTCATTATAAACTTCTTTGTAATTATCAGTATTACAAATGACCTTTAAAATCAGTATTACGTATGTCCTTTAAATCATCATCCAATGTCTCTCAGCTTTCTAGTGAGGGTGATCAAACCACACTAGAAAGTCAGGTCAAAGGTCATTCAAACCTTTCATATGTTTCTTTCTCTATTAGATTAATTATTTAAAAACAGTCAAACATTTCATACATTTCGTATCCCAGGTAACAGTAAGTTTCTTCAGTACATTTCTTATAAAAAAATAATTAACGTGTTCAATTAAAACTCTGAAAGTAAAACCTCTAAAAATTCAAGTTGTGTGTGCCTTTAAAAGACATTGTCTTTAACACGTGAAAAACACACTAAAACCAAACGAAATACACTACTCGCAATAAATCAGACTTAGCATTAAAAACACTAACAAATATTCATAATGTAAGGTTTAAACAAACAAAATTTGCCAGGCCTTATTTAATGTGGGAGCTCCGTCTATGGCCGAATCGGGTACCTTTATACTTTATAAAACTGCAGAATTTCACTAACTGCTGGCAACAAGGCAACAACCTCGGAAACATTTGAACGGGAGAGAAATAAACATGTAGTTAGTTGCCATTTTGCTAAATCTTAATCAGTCCAAACAATTCAAATTCAAAATTCTTACTTTCCATTGACCTTCCCATTTCCTTTGTTACCTTCACTAGTCTACATCTGTTTTCTTTAACTCAGAAAGCCCTCTACAATCTCTACTATACTCTACCTCTGTCTTTCCGTCTAATGTTACCGTCCCAGATGAACAATAAAACCATTTTTGTCATAGTTAAAACAAACAAAACTTCTGTTCACAGGGAGGCCACTTTAATTACAATGTTATCTTTTGTTTCTCTGGTTGTACTTTCCTATATGATACCTTGTGACCTTGCTCTACCAAAGAGTTTACTAATGTGGTGACGTTTGCATATGAGTTTCTTTGTCTTTTTACACCAATAACAAATTCACTACATATTGTATCAACACAGAGCCCTCAAATTTACACCATTTATTGATTGTTTAAATGCGGCGTGATACAAAGTTTGATTATTTGTAAACATCATTCCTGCTCTCGCCCATATATACTGCCAATTTGAATATGTTAATATCCACTGTCTTTGATTCTCATAAGGATTATTCAACTCCAAAATCGGCTCCACTTATATCCATGTAAAATGATCCAGTCATTGTTAATGGGCATATGTTTAAAGACATGGCTAATAGCTGTATCTCCTTAGAAACCTGTTTTAACAAATCTAGGACCTTCAAAATGTTGGTGCTGTTTCATCAGTGCAATTGTCAAAACAAACTACAATCCACTTCAGTTACTTGACACTGTTCCACATAATGGAAACAGATTATAATTTTAAATGACATGCTCAAATTCTCTGGTGTTACCTAAACTACAAAACCGAGCAACAATAATCAAACTTTCAAAGAACGTTTCCGATTCAACTATTCAGACCTCTGCTTCAAATGTCCTACTACGCTCTTTACAGCCCGCTCGCTTTCAACCGCAGCTAATCTATTTTTCAATCTGAAGGCTCAATCATTTTACCTTGTATTGAAACCTCAGCAAAATACATCAGCCAATTCTTAAGGAAAAGACCAAATAATTCACAATACGAGAGCCTCTTCCTGCCCACAACTTCAATTCATTGCTGTTATAGCCTTGTTTTATCATGCAATAACTAATCCCCATGTTCAGTTATCAATTAAGATCATGGTCACAGCTCTATCGCAATTTCCAATCAGCTGTTATTAGAATGCATTCGATTTAGGTAACTGTCCTTACAGTTGATTACGCTACAGGTAATAAAACAAACACTTGCAATTGTTGACAAACATATATTCAGTTCATGATTCAGTGATTCAAATAGGACTCCATTCTCAGTAGGCTATTGTAGCAGACCATTAGGCAACACAAAAACATATTACCTCGAAATTGCTTCGCTATTCATGTTTAATAAATTAGCCTTTCAATTTGAACTAAGCAAGCTGTTAAAGCGTTCAGTTTACATCTTAAAACAAACACTGGCTGCTATATCTATCTAAGAAAAACATGATAATAGTTGAATTATGTCCTTTTCCCTGACGTTTACTGACTGGCGTTCGTAAATTCATCAGTTATTCTATACTCTGAAATCAGAACAAATAGACAGGGCGAATTTACAAGCACCCTATTTAGCAATGTCCGTTGAGAACGCACAATGGCTGCACCATTTAGCAAAGCTAAGAATGACGTGAATAATCAAGTCAATAAACGTTGGGTAGTTGGATAGCATATTGTTAATATACTAGCAAGTTCGATGCAATGATATGCTATGCAGATCATAAGGATAGTGTAACCAACAAATATGTCAACCAACATAACGTATAATGTAACTTTATTTGAAAAGTCATTCCTTTATAACATTGTTCAGCATGTTCTTAACATTTGTCATAATTTGTTCAATGAATTTGTGTCTTAAGACCAATAAGCATACTACATACTCAATTTACTTCACAAATGTTACGGTAAGTGCGGTTACGCTGAGTACATCTACTAATCTTGATTTCATCGGTTTTGCTTTTAATTTGATAGGACGTTAACATCAATACGCTAGTGTATTGAGCTTTTGATTCTTCTTTTATGTCATTGTGCCAAGTCAAAAATCGAATCAAATTATATTTTATTGGTCACATATACATGTTTAGCAGATGTTAATGCAAGTGTTTAGCGAAATGCTTGTGTAGCGAAATGCTTGTGCTTCTAGTTCCGACAGTGCAGTAATATCTAACAAGTAATCTAACAATTCCACAACAACTACCTAATACACACAAATCTAAGTAAAGCGATGGAGTAAGAATATGTACATATAAATATATGGATGAGCGATGGCCGAGCGGCAATAGACAAGATGCAATAGATGGTATAAAATACAGTAAAAATATACATATGAGATGAGTAATGCAAGATATGTAAGCATTATTAAAGTGACTTGTGATCCATTTATTCAAGTGGCCAATGATTTTAAGTCTGTATGAAGACAGCAGCCTCTCTGTGTTAGTGATGGCTGTTTAACAGTCTGATGGCCTTAAGATAGAAGCTGCGTCTCTCGGTCCCAGTTTTGATGCACCTGTACTGACCCCCTGGATGGTAGCGGGGTGAACAGGCAGTGGCTCAGGTGGTTGTTGTCCTTGAGGATATTTTTTGGACATCCTATGACATTGTGTGCTGTAGGTGTCCCAGAGGGCAGGTAGTTTGCCCCGGTGATGCGTTGTTCAGACCGCACCACCCTCTGGAGAGCCTTGCAGTTCTGGGCGTTGCATTTGCCGTACCAGGCCATATACAGCCCGACAGGATGCTCTCAATTGTGTATCTTTAAAAGTTTGTGAGGGTTTTAGGTGACAAGCCAAATTTCTTCAGCATCCTGAGGTTGAAGAGGCTCTGTTGAGCCTTCTTCACCATACCGTCTGTTTGGGTGGACCATTTTGGTTTGTCTGTGATGTGTATGCCGAGGAACTTAAAACTTTCCACCTTCTCCACTGCTGTCCCATCAATGTGGATAGGGTGGTGCTCCCTCTGCTGTTTCCTGAAGTCCACGATCATCTCCGTTTTGTTGACGTTGAGTGAGAGGTTGTTTTCTTGACACCTCACTCCGAGTGCCCTCACCTCCTCCCTGTAGGCTGTCTCGTCGTTGTTGGTAATCAAGCCCACTACTATTGTGTCGTCCGCAAACTTGATATTTGCGTTGGAGGCCTGCATGGCCATGCAGTCATGGGTGAACAGGGAGTACAGGAGGGGGCTGAGCATGCACCCTTGTGGGGCCCCAGTGTTGAGGATCAGCGGGGTGGAGATGTTGTTTCTTACTTTCACCACCTGGGGGCGGCCCGTCAAAGTCCAGGACCCAATTGCACAGGGTCGGGTTGAGACCCAGGGCCTCAAGCTTAATGATGAGCTTGGAGGGTACAATGGTGTTGAATGCAGAGCTGTAGTCAATGAACAGCATTCTTACATTAGTATTCCTCTTGTCCAGAAGTGATTGTGCAGTGTGATTGCATCGTCTGTGGACCTATTGGGGCGGAATGCAAATTTAAGTGGGTCTAGGGTGGCAGATAAGGTGGAGGTTAAATGATCATTGACTAGTCTCTCAAAACACTTCATGATGAGAGAAGTGAGTGCTATGGGGTGATAGTCATTTAGTTCAGTTATCTTTGCCTTCTTGGGTACAGGAACAATGGTGGCCATCTTGAAGCATGTGGGGACAGCAGACTGGGATAGGGAGAGATTGAATATGTCCGTAAACACACCAGCCAGCTGATCTACGCATGCTCTGAGGACGCGGCTAGGGATGCCATCTGGGCTGACAGCCTTGCGAGGGTTAACGTGCTTAAATGCCTTACTCACGTCGGCCACGGAGAAGGAGAGGGGGGGCCCGCAGTCCTTGGTAGCAGGCCACGTCGGTGGCACTGTATTATCCTCAAAGCGGGCAAAGAAGGTGTTTAGTTTGTATGGAAACAAGGAGTCGGTGTCCGTGATGTGGCTGGTTTTCTTTTTGTATTCTGTAATTGCCTGACATGCTTCTCGTCTCGTGTCTGAAAAAGTCCCAATTGCGTTCCTGAATTCTCTATTAGATTAGAATTTTCCTGTCAGCAGGGAAATGCTGCCGAATTTTATCCATTATATTTTCCCATATTCAAGCCGAATTGGTAGAATGCTCATGCGCTTATTTTAGTGCCTCTATGGCTTTCCTATAGTATACCTCTTCTATGATGGTTATTTCTGCGCCTCTCTCAACGATATCCAGAGTTTAGATTTCCTAAATAACGGTTTTAATATATGCCAATCATTTTCTGAGACCCTCTCCCAGATCATGTAGACAGCCATATAGTCCTTTAACTATATCTCTATCAAATGATCCATAAAGGGACCACTCTGAACCTTTCAGAATACCTTTTACACCCGTTACGTATGGGTGTGCAAGGTTGTATATTATTATTATTTCCATGATCAAATCTCCAGTAATCGATTATACGCACATGCAATTTCAAAATGTCTTCACAGAATCCATGTATAACATTATAAATATTAGGTACTCACATTAACCACTCCATTTGCGCTTTCAACGACTCTTCATCGCTAAAAAGCAGCTCATCAAACATACTCCCAGCAGAACACAAAAAACTCAAGTTTCCAGTATGCTGCCCGACCGGTCATGGAAATAATGCTCCACACGGATCCTCAACGGTTCTCAAGACTTCCAGAAATTATAGATTTGCCGCTACTGTTCTAAAATATCATCCCGCGCTCAATACCACCCCTTAATATTCTATGATGGGCAGTGATGGACGGAAGCCCAAGATAACGCTGTGTATCTCGAAACTTGTTATCCAAATTCCAATGATCTTATTATGCAAATGTCTATATCTTATTATCCAAATTTAAGATTAACACTTATTTCCACACTCACACAACTCTCATATCGCATTCACAAACACAGGAAGAAACAGGGGAATGAAACAGAGAAGACGGACAGGACGGGTAGCGCTTTTTGTTTTGTTGTCAAACCCTGTCTATATGAACAGGGAAACCCATACCATTATCAAAATATTGCCTAATTTGTGCTCCTAAAACGGGGCGTTGTATCCACACTGGGATATCACCCACTGCGATTACTGTGGTATAGATTATGTTACGTATATCCAAATGTGCAAAACTACCTACAGAGTACCCGTGTCTCCTATCTAATTGCGTAACATGGTCCCAAAAATCCAATCTTATCTCATATTTTCTAACCTCCACCTCAGGTGAAGTACCAGGAACTAACAATAGCATACAGTTGAAATCGGAAGTTTGCATACACTTAGGTTGGAGTCATTAAAACCTGTTTTTCAACCACTCCACAAATTTCTTGTTAACAAACTATAGTTTTGGCAAGTCGGTTTGGACCTACTTTGTGCATGACACAAGTCATTTTTCCAACAATTGTTTACAGACAGATTATTTCACCTATAATTCACTGTATCACAATTTCAGTAGGTCAGAAGTTTACATACACTAAGTTGACTGTGCCTTTAACTTGGGTCAAACCTTTTGGGTAGCCTTCCACAAGCTTCACACAATAAGTTGGGGGAATTTTCTATAGGATTGAGGTCAGGGCTTTGGGATGGCCACTCCAATACCTTGACTTTGTTCTCCTTAAGCCACCCCCGTGCTTCACGGTTGGTATGGTGTTCTTCAGCTTGCAAACATCCCCCTTTTCCCCCCAAACATGTGTACAATTGTTTGTACAGAGGAACGTGGTACCTTCAGGCATTTGGAAATTGCTCCCAAGAATGAACCAGACTTGTGGAGGTATGAGATTTTTTTCCTGAGGTCTTGGCTGATTTATTTTTATTTCCCGATGATCTCAAGCAAAGAGGAACTGAGTTTGAAGGTAGGCCTTGAAATACATCCACAGGTAAACCTCCAATTGACTCAGATTATATCAGTTAGCCTATCAGAAGCTTCTAAACTTTAGAAGCTTCTGATAGGCTAACTGATATAATCTGAATCTAAAGCCATGACATAATTTTCTGGAATTTTCCAAGCTGTTTAACCAAATTAAAGCTGAACTTTTTGTTAATCTAGCCACCGTGATTTCAAAAAGGCTTTACAGCGAAAGCCAACCATGCTATTATCTGAGGACAGCACCCCATCAAGCAAAGACATGACAATCATAATTCAACCTGCCAGGCGCGACACAAAAGTCAGAAATAACGATATCATTCATGTCTTACCTTTGAAGATCTTCCTCTATTGGCATTCCAATATGTCCCATAAACATCATAAATGGTCCTTTTATTCGATTAATTCCGTTGTTATATCTCCAAAATGTCAATTTATTTGGTGCGTTTGATTAAAAAAACACCAGTTCCAACTCGCTCAACATGACTACAAAATATCTAATAAGTTACCTGTAATCTTGATCTAATACAACTTTATGTATTTTGTAACGTAAATAATCGATCAAATTTAAGACAGGATAAACTGCGTTCAATAGCGGATTAAAACAAAGTGGAGCGAGCTTTCAGGTCGCGCGCCCCAACCACAACAGCACACTAGACTCGACCCTCGTTCTGAATAGCCCTACTTCTTCATTTCTCAAAGGAATAACATCAATCAATTTCTAAAGACTGTTGACATCTCGTGGACGCGATAGGAACTGCAAGCACGTGCCTTAGAAATCTAGATCCACATAGAAAACCCATTGAAAACACTGTTACCTCAAAAAAACTGTATCATGGATGGTTTGTCCTTGGAGTTTCGCCTGCCAAATAAGTTCTGTTACACTCACAGACAAGATTTTTAACAGTTTTAGAAACTTTAGAGTGTTTTCTATCCAAATATACCAATTATATGCATATCCTCGCTTCTGGGCCTGAGTAGCAGGCAGTTTACTTTGGGCAGTCTTTTCATCCGGACGTGAAAATACCGCCCCTTAGCCCGAAGAGGTTTTAACCTTTTAACCTAATATCCCATCACCGGGATCAAATTCGACAACATCCGGTGAAATCGGAGTGTGCCAAATTCAAAATACAAAATCGAAATATTAAACATTCATCATTATACAAGTGTCCTACATTATTTAAAACCTTAACTTCTTGTTAATCCAGCCGCTTTGTCAGATTTAAAAAAGGCTTTACGCCTCGCGTACAAAAGCATTACAAACATTTTCCAAACAAGCAGAGGCGTCACAAAAGTCAGAATAAATCCTTTTGAAGATCTTCCTCTGTTTGCAATCCCAAGGGTTCCAGCTACACATCAAATGGTTGTTTTTTCCCGATAAAGTCTTTCTTTATATCCCAATAAAGTCAGTTTAGTTGGCACGCTTGATTCAGTAATCCACCTGTTTACCTCGTTCAAAATGCATACAAAGATTTCCCAAAAGTTACCAATAAACTTAATCCAAACAAGTCAAAGAACGTTTCTAATCAATCCTTAGGTATCCTAATATGTAAATAAACGATAAAAGTTACGACTGAGAATAGTATGTTCATTACCGGATATGAATAACGAACTGCATGCCCTCATCCAGTCAAAATGGGAGCCACCTAGAAGAACTACAAATTCTAGTTAATTTTTCAAAAAATAAGCCTGAAACTCTTTCTAAAGACTGTTGACATCTACTGGAAGCCCTAGGAACTGCAATCTGGGAGGTATTCCTTTGATTTTCCCAATAACAAGGATTAGTATGGGCAAGACACAGAGGAATCCTGGTATATAGCTGACACTAAGAATTCTTAGTCATGGCTGGTTCCACACCCCTCCCATGCAGATCGGGGGGCACCACAAGCCATCCTGGGTTCATCCTGTGGTCATCTGCACCCGGTGCCGTTTCCCAGATGCAATAATGATTAGACACAATAAGGGTTTTGTTCTATTCCTAAAGGCTATCTCTATCTCAGTTACACTCACCACATCTTATCTATGGAATGCCAGCTGTAGGTCAGTTGTCAGCTCAAGCCCCAGAGGCCCAACTCAGCCCAACAGACACAGATGAGAGAGTACTCATCATTGCTATTCGATGCATAAACAGTATTAAACATAATCTTGTAATTTTTCTCTCACATCGGGAACCACACATGCGGAGATCATCCGTTCACCTACTCTGCATCTCACAAAGACACGGTGGTTGGAACCAAAAATCTCAAATTTGGACTAATCACACCAAAGGACAGATTTCCACCCGTCTAATATCCATTGCTCGTGTTTTTTGGCCCAAGCAAGTCTTCTTCTAATTGGTGTCCTTTAGTAGTGGTTCGACCATGAAGGCCTGATTTACGCAGTCTCCTCTGAACAGTTGATGTTGAGATGTGTCTGTTACTTGAACTCTGTGAAGCATTGACTTGTGCTTCAATTTCTGAATCTGGTTACTCTTATGAACTTATCCTCTGCGGCAGAGGTAACTCTGGGTCTTCCTTTCCTGTGGGGGCCTCATGAGAGCCAGTTTCATCATAGCGCTGGATGGTTTTTGCGACTGCAAACGTTCAAAGTTCTTAACATTTTCCGCATTGACTGACTTTCATGTCTTAAAGTAATGATGGACTGTCATTTCTCTTTGCTTATTTGAGCTGTTCTTGCCATAATATGGACTTGGTATTTTACCTAATAGGGCTATCTTGTTTACCACCCCCACCTTGTCACAACACAAATTATTGGGTTAAACAAATTTAGAAGGAAAGAAATTCCACAAATTAACAAGGCACACTCGTTAATTGAAATACATTCCAGGTCACTACCACATGAAGCTGGTTGAGAGAATGCCAGTTGAGAGAGTGTGCAAAGCTGTCATCAAGGCAATGGGTGGAGGAATCTAAAATATCTAAAATATGTTGATTTGTTTAAAACTTTTCTTTAGTTATTACATGATTCCATATGTGTTTTTCCATAGTTTTGATGTCTTCACTATTATTCTACAATGTCGAAAATAGTACAAATGAAGATAAACCCTGGAATGAATAGGTTTGTCCAAACTTTTGACTGGTACTTTATGTTCCCACAACTTCTAAGAAACCTAATGTGCTAGCTGTATATGTTGCAATATATTTGTGAAAATTCATTATTTGTCTAAAAACATGCCTTTTCTTCATCTGGGTACTCACTCAGACTAGGCTGTAGGTATACCATACAAGCTTTCACAGACCATACAAGCTTTCACAGACTTCTGGGGGCGGCAGCGTAGCCTAGTGGTTAGACTAGTAACCGTAAGGTTGCGAGTTCAAACCCCTGAGCTGACAAGGTACAAATCTGTCGTTCTGCCCCTGAACAGGCAGTTAACCCACTGTTCCCAGGCCGTCATTGAAAATAAGAATATGTTCTTAACTGACAAGCTTGGTTAAATAAAGGTAAAATAAAAAAATAAAAAATAAAAATCATCTCAGTTATGGGAAGCATAATAAAGACAATTTAGAGATGTGAATGCAAAACCTTTTTTTGTGAAAAAAATCATGCATTTTCCTCTGTCTGGGTGCTCAGACTAGGCTGTAGATATAAACTACAGCTGGGGCTTGATTCCGAGAACATGCTGTACAGCTTGGTTGTCTAATGTCAGTGTTATTTTACAGCAATTCCTTTATAGCACAAAAGTAACCAAAATGCTATTGATTATTCAATACTCTGTCTGGTTTGATAGCAGAGAGCCAGGCTACTGTTTCCATCCACTATTAGTAAACAAATCAATGCAACAGATTTAGCCCAATGTCAATTCATGCTGATCAGCCCTTTACCTGACTTTCAAGACCAGCTTAGAAAACAGGCTTATACACAATATTCTCTATAAAAAAGTTTAGTTTTAGTTTAGTTTAGTTTTATTTTATTTTTACAGGGACAGTGCACATTAATCAACGTTTCAGTAAAAGTGCCGGTTTTAGCCAGCCGGCTAATTTTCAACCGCAGTCCCTGGGCAGGTTATTAAAAACAATTACAATATAGACAATAGCACCATAGACATAGCAACATAGCAACATAGGACAAGCAAGACATAGCATACAGACAGAGCAACATAGAACAAAAAGCAGCAAGACAAAATTCATAAGAGCAACAAAGTGTTTCCATACCTCACAAGCTACAGACAACATGGAAAGCGGCAACACACAGCTAGGGACCATGTTCACAAATCTGATTGACCTTTAGCCATGTCTTCAAGCATTTTGTGAAAGTGTGATATGTGGTGCAGTTATGTGTGTCTGATGGCAGTGTATTCCAGACATGGGAAGCTCTCACAGAGAATGCAGATTTACTAAAGGTGCTTTTCCTTAGGGGAACTATACAGTCACCTCTCATGGCAGACCTTGTGGATCTGCTGCCATATGTCTGATTCAGTGATTCAGAAATAGAGAGAAGATTTGATTGTGGTCTGCTGATAATACTTAACTTTATTGCAGATTTTGTTGAACTATCTGGGTGTTTATTTCAAACATATTGTAGATTCCTTCAATCAAAAATCAAATGTTATTGGTGCGCCGAATGAAACAGGTGTAGGCTTTACAGTGAAATGCTTACTTACGAGCACATTCCCAACAATGCAGAGTTAAAAAAGTAAGAGAAATATTTCCTAAATAAAAAGGAAATAATAACACAATAAAAACAAAAATGAGGCTATATACAAGGAGTACCGGTACTGAGTCAATTTGTGGGTACGAGGTAGTTGAGGTTATACAGTATGTACATTTGGGTAGGGGTAAATGTGGCTAGGCAATCAGGATATCTAATAAACAGAGTCGCAGCAGCATTTGTGAAGAGTGTGAAAGTGTATCTGTCTGAGTGTGTGTGTGTGTGTGTTGCATCAATATGCGTGTATGTAGTGTGTGTGTATGTATGTGTGTGTGATAGAGTGTCAGTGTTAGGGGTCGACCGATTAATCGGCATGGCGGATTAATTTGGGCCGATTTCAAGGTTTCATAACAATCGGTAATCGGCCTTTTTGGATGCCGATTATGGCCGATTACATTGCAATCCACGAGGAAACTGCATGGCAGGCTGACCACCTGTTACGTGAGTGCAGCGTCAAAATGACTTTGTGACTACAAGGAGCCACTGTAAGTTGCTTGCTAGCATTAAACTTATCTTATAAAAAACAATCAATCTTCACATAATCACTAGTTAACTACACATGGTTGATGATATTACTAGGTTAACTACATTGTCCTGAGTTGCATATAATCAATGTGGTGCCTGTTAATTCATCATTGAATCACAGCCTACTTCAACTTCGCCAAACAGGTGATGATTTAACAAAAGCGCATTGGCGAAAAATGTACCTAACCATAAACATCAATGCCTTTGTTAAAATCAATACACAGAAGTATATATTTTTTAAATATTAATATTTAGTTAAGGAAATTCATGTTAACAATATTAGCTAGGGAAATTATGTCACTTTTCTTGCGTTCAGTGCAAGCAGAGTCAGGGTATATGCAACAGTTTGGGCCATCTGGCTCGTTGCGAACTGTGAACTAATTTTCCAGAATTGTACATAATTGTGTCATAACATTGAAGGTTGTGCAATGTAACAACAATATTTATACTTAGGGTTGCCACCCGTTTGATAAATACGGAACGGTTCCGTATTTCACTGAAAGAATAAACGTTTTGTTTTCAAATTATAGTTTCCGGATTTGACCATATTAATGAGCAAAGGCTCGTATTTCTGTGTTTATTACATTATAATTAAGTCTATGATTTGATATTTGATAGAGCAGTCTGACTAAGTGGTGGTAGGCAGCAGCAGGCTCGTAAGCATTCATTCAAACAGCACTTTACTGCCTTTGCCAGCACTCCTAGCAATGCTTGAAGCACAGCGCTGTTTATGACTTCAAGCCTATCAACTCCTGAGATTATGCTGGTAAAACTAAAGTGCCTGTAAGAACATTGTAACGGTTTTCTTTAGGTGAAGTAGAGGCGGACCAAAATGCAGCGTGGTTGTTATTCATTTTCTTTAATTTATAAAGAAACTACACATGAGATAACTTACAAAAACAACAAATGTGCGAAAACCTAAAACAGTCCTATCTGGTGCAAAACACAGAGACAGGAACAATCACCCACAAATACACAGTGAAACCCAGGCTACCTAAGTATGATTCTCAATCAGAGACAACTAATGACACCTGCCTCTGATTGAGAACCATACTAGGCCAAAACATAGAAATACCCCAAAACATAGAAAAACAAACATAGACTGCCCACCCAACTCACGCCCTGACCATACTAAATAAATACAAAACAAAGGAAATAAAGGTCAGAACGTGACAAACATCCAATAGTCAAAGGTATATGAAATACAAATGGTATAGAGAGAAATAGTTGACGCGTCATAATTCCTATATTAACTACAACCTAAAACTTCTTAACTGGGAAAATTGAACCACCAGCTTTCATATGTTCTCATGTTCTGAGCAAGGAACATAAACGTTAGATTTTTTAGGGGGCCCCGTGTTGAGGGTCATCGTGGCGGATGTGTTGTTGCTACCCTCACCACCTGAGAGTGGTCCGTCAGGAAGTCCAGGATCCAGTTGCAGAGGGAGGTGTTCAGTCCCAAGGTCCTTAGCTTAGTGATGAGCTTTGAGGGCACTATGGTGTTGAACACGGATCTGTAGTCAATGAACAGCATTCTCACGTAGGTGTTCCCCTTTTCTCCAGGTGGGAAAGGGCAGTGTGGAGTGCAATAGAGATTGCGTCATCTGTGGATCTGTTGGGGCGGTATGCAAATTGGAGTGGGTCCAGGGTTTCTGGGATGATGGTATTGATGTGAGCCATGACCAGCCTTTCAAAGCATTTCATGGCTACAAATGTGAGTGCTATGGGGCGGTAGTCATTTAGACAGGTTACCTTGGTGTTCTTAGGCACAGAGACTATGGTGGTTTGCTTTAAACATGTTTTCTGAACAAAAATATAAACGCAACATGCAACAATTTAAACAATTTTACAGAGTTACAGTTCATATAAGGAAATCAGTCAATTTAAATAAATTCATTATGCCCTAATCTATGGATTTCACATGACTGGTCAGGGGTGCAGCCATGGGTGAGCCTGGGAGGTTATAGGCCCACCAACCTGGGAACCAGGCCCAGCCAATTAGAATGATTTTTCACCACAAAAGGGCTTTATTAAAGAGATAAATACTCCTCAGTTTCATCAGCTGTTCGTGTGGCTGGTCTCAGATGATCCTGCAGTTGAAGCAGCTGAATGTGGAGATCCTGGGCTGTAGTGGTTACACGTGGTCTGCGGTTGTGAGGCTGGTTGGACGTATCTCCAAATTCTATAAAACGACGTTAGAGGTGGCTTATGGTAGAGAAATTAACATTAATTTATCTGGCAACAGCTCTCGTGGATATTCCTGCAGTCAATATGTCATTTACACGTTCCCTCGAAATTTGAGACATCTGGGGCATTATGTTGTGTGACAAAACTGCACATTTTTAGAGTGGCCTTTTATTCTCCCCAGCACAAGGTGCACGTGTGTAATGACAATGCTGTTTAATCAACTTCTTGATATGCTACACCTGTCAGTATTATCTTGACAATGGAGAAATGCTCACTAACAGGGATGTAAACTAATTGTAAACAATATTTTATCTCAGCTCATGAAACATGGGACCAAAACTTTACATGTTTAGATCCGTTTATATTTTTGTTCAGTATAGGTATTACAGAATGGGTCAGAGAGAGGTTGAGGTTGAAAATGTACGTGTCATGGTAATCCGTCTGGCCCTGCGGCCTTGAATGTTAACCTGTTTAAAGGTCTTACTCACATTGGCTTCGAGAGCATGATCATACAGTTGTCCAGGACAGCTGGTGCTCTCACGCATGGTTTAGGGTTGCTTTCCTCAAAGCAAGCATTGAAGGCATTTAGCTCGTATGGTAGGCTCGCTTCACTGGGCAGCTCTCGGCTGGTTTTCCTTTTGTAAGCCGTGATAGTTTACAAGCCCTGCCACATTCGACGAGTGTCAGAGCCTGTGTAGTAGGATTCAATCTCAGTCCTGTATTGGAAGTTTCCCTGTTTGATGGTTCACCGGAGGCCATAGTAGGATTTCTTAAAAGCTTCCAGATTAGTGAAACCGGCAGCTCTAGACTTCAGCTCAGTGCGGTTGTTGCCTGTAATCCATGGCTTCTGGTTGGGATATGTACATACGGTCACTGTTGCGACAATTTCGTCAATGCACTAATTAATGAAGCCGGTGACTGATCTGGTAAACTCCTCAGTGCCATCGGATAAATTCCACTGTGCTAGTGAAACAATCCTGGAGCTAAGCATCTGCTTCATCTGACCACCGTATTGAGCTGGTGCTTCCTTTTTGAGTTTTTGATCGTAAGCAGGAATCTGGAGGATAAAGTTATGGTCCGATTTCCCAAATGGAGGGTGGAGAAGAGCTTTGTATGCGTCTCTGTGTGTGGAGTAAAGGTGATTTAGAGTTTGTTCGCTCTCGTTGCACAGGTGATAAGCTGGTAGAAATGAGGTAAAACGTATTTCAGTTTTCCTGCATAAAAATCACTGGCCACTGGGAGTACCGCCTCAGGATGAGCATTTTCTTGTTTGCTTATGTCCCTATATAGCTGGGTGACATTGTTGTGCCTCATGCGTACAGTCTTACCACTTTTGTGTCGGTAGGAAATTATGCATCTCTTCTATGATAACGCAGCTCAGTTTGTCACTGTAATCCAATTACTTTAGCAAGTTACTAATTCGGTATTGTAGTAATTATAAACTTATTGTTAACCGCCTGTAACGGAATTGAATTTGCTCAGTGAATAAGAGTAATGTGATGGAGAATACAGAAAATCAATACAGTTCTGCTCATCATCTAAACAATATGTATGCTGCATGAATCTGTAACTTGAGGGAATAACCTTAATTAAATCTGGTAAAGCTAACATGCTTTCTGCCCCCATCACTGTGTTGACAACAGTTCCATCTTGATTTGAGTTGCCGGGCATCAAAGGAATTGCCTAGAGTGCTCCGAGACAGGATTGTGTCGAGGCACAGATCTGGGGAAGGGTACCAAAACAATTATGCAGCATTGAAAGTCTCCAAGAAAACAGTGGCCTTCCTTCAATCTTAAATGAAAGAGGTTTGGAACCACCTAGACTCTTCCTAGAGCTGGCCGCCCAGCCGAACTGAACAATCGGGGGAGGAGGGCCTTGGTCTGGGAGGTGACCAAGAACCCAATGGTCACAGAGTTCCTCTGTGGAGATGGGAGAACTTTCCAGAAGGACAACCATCTCTGCAGCACTTCAGCAATCTGGCCTTTATGGTAATGGAACACAGAAGCCACTCCTCAGTAAAAGGCACGACAGCCCGCTTGGAGTTTGCCAAAAGGCACGTAAAGGACTCTCATGAGAAACAAGATTATCTGGTCTGATGTAACCAAGATTGAACTCTTTGGCCTGAATGCCAAGCGTCACATCTAGAGGAAACCTGGCACCACCCCTATGGTGAAGCATGGTGGCAGCAACATCATGCTTTTAGGATGTTTTTCAGCGGCAGGGACAGGGAGACAAGTCAGGATCGAGGGAAAAATGAGTGGAGCAAAGTACAGAGAGATCCTTGATGAAAACCTGCTCCAGAGCGAGCACTCAGGAACTTAGACTGTGGCGAAGGTTCACTTTCCAGCAGGACAACGACCCTAAGCACACAGCCAAGACAACACAGGAGTGAATTGGGGACAAGTGTCGGAATGTCCAAGAGTGGCCCAGACAGAGCCCTGACCTGAACCCAATCGAACATCTCTGGAGAGACTTGAAAATAGCTGTGCAGCGACGCTCCCCATCCAACCTGACAGAACTTGACAGGATCTGCAGAGAAGAATGGGAGAAACTACCCAAATACAGGTGTGCTAAGCTTGTAGCGTCATACCCAAGAAGACTGGATGCTGTAATTGCTGCCAAAAGTGCTTCAACAAAGTACTGAGTAAAGGGTCTGAATGCCTGACACCTACTCATTCCAGGGTTTGTCTTTATATTTGCTATTTTCTCCATTGTAGAATAATAGTAAAGACATTAAAACTTTGAAATTGATTGATGACAGCTTTGCTCACTCTTGGCATTCTCTCAACCAGCTTCATGAAGTAGTCACCTGAAATGCATTTCAATTAACAGGTGTGACTTAAAAGATTTAGATGCACTATTGTAAAGTGGCTGTTCCACTGGATGTCATAAGGTGAATGCACCAATTTGTAAGTCGCTCTGGATAAGAGCGTCTGCTAAATGACTTAAATGTAAATGTAAATGTTAAAAGTTCATTTGTGGAATTTCTTCCCTTAACCTTTTCACGCAGGAGTACCAAATATCTCTAACTGTCGCCCCTGCGGGAGTTTTTTCATGCTCGTGATTTCAGAATGCTCTCACTGTTACGCAACAGGATAATTAACCTCGCTGCTCTCAAACCAAGGCACGCTGCCTGCTAATTATCTATAGGATACTTATGATTTTCGAACAAGTTTTATTTTCTAACAGCAGTTTGAATTGAGCTGTGTTCCGCCTTCTCGTTAATTTGCATAAGAAGTAGCCTATTTCACTGTTGCGGACAATTTATGTTTGAGGCTTTACTGAGCGGACAGACCGCTCCTCTCTTCAGTTCCCTGCAGCTAGCGACTATAAAGATGACGCCGAAGAACATGGCAGACGTTTTACATTTTCCCAACCAATTATGCTATTTTGTTAGGTTTTTTTGCATTTTGTGTAACTTATTTTTTTAAACTTATTGTGTAAATAATGTTGCTACCGTCTCTTATGACCGAAAATAACTTCTGGACATGAGAACAGCGATGACTCACCGCAGACTGGAAGAAACTTTTTTCTTAAATGAGTCCGACGAGAAGGATATCCTGCTTTTACTGGAACAGGCCCAGATCCATGCTTTTTGCATGAAGAAAAGACACAGGAAAAGGGGCCGCAGATCGGGCAGCCTTCTGAGAATCCATAGGCAAGCGAGTAAACTCCCACTGCCATCCGTTCTTATTGCTAACGTGCAATCATTGGAAAATAAAATTGATGACCTATGACTAAGATTATCCTACCAATGGGACATCAAAAATTGTAACATCTATGTTTCACCGAGATGTGGCTGAACGACGATACGGACAATATAGAGCTAGAGGGATTTTCCATGCACCGGCAGAATAGAGACACTACCTTTTGTAAAATGAGGGGTGGGGGTGTGTGTCTATTTGTCAGTAACAGCTGGTGCGCAATGTCTAATATTGAGGAAGTCTTGAGGTATTGCTCGCCTGAGGTAGAGTACCTTATTATAAGCTGTAGACTACACTATCTACCAAGAGAGTTCTCATCTATATTATTCATTTACATTTACATTTAAGTAGACTACACTATCTACCAAGAGAGTTCTCATCTATATTATTCGTAGCTGTCTATTTACCACTACAGAATGAAGCTGGCACTAAGATCGCTCTCAACCAACTCTATGAGGCCATAAGCAAAGAAGAAAATGCTCACCCAGAAGTGGCACTCCTAGTGACCGGGGACTTTAATACAGGCCAACTTAAATCAGTTTTACCAAATTTTTACCAGCATGTCACGTGCAACCAGAGAGAAAAAAATCTTAGACCACCTTTACTCCACACAGAGATTCATACAAAGCTCTCCCCCGCCCTCCATTTGGCAAATCTGACCATAATTCTATCCTCCTAATTCCTGTTTACAAGCAAAAACTAAAGCAGGAAGTAACAGTGACTTGCTCAATACGGAAATGGTCAGATGACGCAGCTGCTACACTACAGGACTGTTTTGCTAGCACAGATATGTTCCGTGATTCATCCAATGGCATTGAGGAGTACACCACCTCAGTCATCGGCTTCATCAGTAAGTGCATTGACGACGTCGTACCCACAGTGACATTACGTACATATCCCAACCAGAAGCCATGGATTACAGGCAACATCCACATCAAGCTAAAGGCTAGAGCTGCCACTTTTAAGGAGCGGGAGACTAATCCGGACGCTTATAAGAAATTCCGCTATGTCTTCGAAAGAACCATCAAACCAAGCAAAGCATCAATACAGGATTAAGATTGAATCCTACTACACAGGCTTTGACACTCGTCGGATGTGGCAGGGCCTGAAAACTATTACGGATTACGACGGGAAACCCAGACGCGAGCTGCCCAGTGATGCGAGCCTACCAGACGAGCTAAATTCCTTTTATGCTCGCTTCGAGGCAAGCAATACTGAAGCATGCACGAGAGCACCAGCTGTTCTGGATGACTGTGTGATAACGCTCTCGGTAGCTGATGTGAAAAAAACCTTTAAACAAGTCAATATTCACAAAGCCGCTGGGCCATACGGATTACCAGGACGTGTACTCAAAGCATGCGCAGACCAACTGTCAAGTGTCTTCACTGACATTTTCAACCTCTCCCTGACCGAGTCTGTAATACCTACATGTTTCAAGCAGACCACCATAGTCCCTGTTCCCAAGGAACTGGCTACCTATTCACGTCGGTAGCCATGAAGTGCTTTGAAAGGCTGATCATGGTTCACATTAATAGCATCCTCCCGGACACCCTAGACCCACTCCAATTCGCATACCTCCCCGACGGATCCACAGATGACGCAATCTCAATCGCACTCCACACTGCCCTTTCTCACCTGGACAAAAGGAACACCTATGTGAGAATGCTGTTCTTTGACTACAGCTCAGCGTTCAACACCGTAGTGCCCACAAAGCTCATTCCTAAGCTCAGACCCTGGGACTAAACACCTCCCTCTGCAACTGGATCCTGGACTTCCTGACCGGTCACCTGCAGGTGGTAAGAGTAGGCAACAACATGTCTGCCACTCTGATCCTTAACACTGGGGCCCCCCACAGGTGTGTACTTAGTCCCCTCCTATATTCCCTGTTCACCCACGACTGCATGGCCTCAAACACCATCATTAAGTTTGCTGACAACAAAACAGGGGTAGGCCTGATCACTGACAACAATGAGACGGCCTATAGGGAGGAGGTCAGAGAACTGGCAGTGTGGTGCCAGGACAACAACCTCTCCCTCAATGTGACCAAGACAAAGGAGCTGATTGTGGACTACAGGAAAAGATGGGCTGAACAGTCCCCCATTAACATTGACGAGGCTGAAGTGGAGCGGGTCGAGAGTTTCAAGTTCCTTGGTGTCCACATCACCAACGAACTATCATGGTCCAAACATACCAAGACAGTCGTGAAGAGGGCACGACAACACCTTTTCCCCTTCAGGAGACTGAAAAGATTTAGCATGGGCCCCCAGATCCTCAAAATGTTCTACAGCTGCACCATCGAGAGCATCCTGGTATGGCAACCTGGTATGGCAATTGCTCGCCATCTGACTTTAAGACGCTACAGAGGGTAGTGTGAACGGCCCAGTACATCAGTGGGGCCAAGCTTCCTGCCATTCAGGACCTATACAGTAGGCGGTGTCAGAGGAAAGACCATAACGTTGTCAGAGACTCCAGTCACCCAAGTTATAGACTGTTTTCTCTGGTTCCGCACGGAAAGCGGTACCGGAGCGTCTAAGACCAAAAGGCTCCTCAACAGCTTCTACCCCCAAGCCATAAGACTGCTAAAAAATTTGTAAAATTGCCACCAGACAATTTACATTTTTCTTTTTGTACACTGCTGCTACTCGTTGTTTATTATCTATGCATAGTCACTTCACCCCCACCTAAATGTACAAATTACCTCAACTAACTTGTACCCCCACACGCTGACTCTGTACCGGTGCCCCCTGTCTATAGCCTCGTTATTGTTATTCTTATTGTTTTACTTTTTATTATTACTTTTTATTTTAGTCTACTTGGTACATATTTTCTTAACTCTTCTTGAACTGCACTGTTGGTTAAGGGCTTGTAAGTAAGCATTTTACGGTAAAGTCTACACTTGTTGTATTCGGCGCATGTGACAAATAAAATTTGATTTGACTAGAACGAGCTGCAAAAAAATACTCAAACCGGACAGACAATTTTATCTCCATATCTTCATTCAAAGACTCAGTCATGGACACTCTTACTGACAGTTGTGGCTGCTTCGCCTTTGCGCTGTTGTCTGTGCCCAATAATGTTTGTACCATGTTTTTTTTGCTGCTACCATGTTGCGCTGCTGCCATGTTGTGTTGCAGCCATGCTATGTTGTTGTCTTAGGTCTCTCTTTATGTAGTGTTGTGGTGTTTCTCTTGTTGTGTTGTGTGTTTTGTGCTATATCTTTATTTTTAATCCGAGCCCCTGTCCCCGCAGGAGGCTTTTTGCCTTTTGGTAGGCTGTCATTGTAAATACAAATTTGTTCTTAACTGACTTGCCTAGTTAATGGAGGTTAAATAAAATAAAAAATCTCAATATGTTACGATCAGGGTGGACTAAGTTTTGTAGATTTTACCCGTTGCCAAAGTTTCTAAAAATGTCGTTGTTCAGGAGTGCAAGGGCAAATGTAGCTATTGCACATGAGCAATTCACAGTGTAGGCGTTCCCTAAAAGAAATATGCAAATACGTGCTAGAACGCGCCAATTGACTTTCGCTAGCTCGTGCTTGGCTCTGCTCACCTCCTTGCTTGTTTTGCATCTTGGGTTAGTTATAAAAATCTTTGGTAAAGTCTCATTCATCCCCACCAATGAAATATAGCCTATGTATGAGTGTAACATTTAGGCCTACATTGACACCTCTCTATTGTATTCTACTGTTTGTACAAAGAAATGTATAAGATACAGTATCACCAGCTTCTGCTGCATTGACAAATGTGTTACATCTACATGGGTGGGGGTACTCTTTGGCTTGAAGGACTCGTGACAGTTGCACCTCCCTCGTGATGGAGCCTGTGACCTGAGGAGATGGTGGAAATTCCTTTTAATGTGCGGCAGAACAGCAGTCCCTCCTGATGGATGGGCCCTGTAAAGCTGCAGCGGGCCAGGGCACTTCCTCAAACAGATTGGTTACTCCAGGCTTAGGCTGCCTTTCTTTATCTCCATCTCTATTCCCCTCCTTTACTTGGACTGTTTCTCAGTCATTTAACCAGCCCTAAATTATTAAACTGTTATGGGGGATGTAACAGAGGGCACAAGGCTTTTGTTCCACTCTGTCTGGGAAATGCACACAGTATTGTGTTTACTGTTTGAAATTCCAATACGGTCCAATACTCTCTGTAGACTTGATAAGAACTTGATAGCTAGCTGCAGTGCTCTTATTATAGAAACTGTATGTGCTGCCATTATTTTATCTTTAAGAGATAAGATAAAATACAGTGGTATAGTGCACATCCTTCTCTCCTCTCCCAATCAGCCAGGTAATCAAACCTGAGTTAGAGTGCACCATTATTACCAAGGAATAGGCCAATGTCAATCAAATCTATGGGTTCCAAAACATCTGGAGTTTTGCTTGTTTAACCCCACTCTCGAGGAAGTGACTAGAATTTTGAAATCAAAGAATAACATTGTGTGTTGGGAGGTATCTATTTGTTTTAGAATTTGTATGATGTTATCTTTATGTGCTCAAATATTTTTTACCCTGTCTACTCATGGGTCCTGGCAATTTTTTCCCATATCCAAGACACATTTTTATTTGAGTGAGCTTGATTTGATTCTGCACATTTTGTTGTCTCACAAATAATCTCATAAAGAATATAGAGTGTAGTGAAAACCATCTCGTTCAGTGATAGCAGAGAAGGGGAGATCCCTAGAGCTATGGAGAATGGGTTTTGTAACCTGATGGGGTTTTCTAGCTTTTCTAGCTTCTTATTAAGTTGGTTAGTGTTAAGGTGGTTAGTGTTAAGGTGGTTAGTGTAAGGTGGTTAACACACTGAAGGGTGCTCACTGTTTTGGCCTTTTACAAATCCGATCGACTATCTGTCATTCTTCCAACATGCTTATTATTTAATGCTTGTCATGCATCTTCTTTTTCCCATCATTGAGTTGGTTACATCAGCAGCATTGCAGCCTATCCCCCAAGGTCATGGCTTTAATTCTATAGATTCTGCTCTATTTAGGAGGGAGGGGAGGAGGAGTAGGTATTCCCTTACGATATATCCCCTTTACAATGATGGAATAGTTTGAGGGAAACAGGAGGGAATCATTGCTAGCCTCAGAGAAGCAGAAGCTATTCAACAGGGACGCCCACAGTACCAAAGCCATTTCCAATAATGTCCTCTTTCTGCAACAACAATTGTGCTTAACCCCAGTGGCTTCAGCTAGCCTCTATTTTTCATTCCCCCTCCCTGCCATTACACTGGCAATTGGAATGGAAATCTGGCCATGTTTGGTAGACATTTCATCATGTGACTCATTGCGGGGGCACAACAAAGAACATACAACTATTTTATATCAGTGAAAACCCTAGATGAAATCATGAAAGTTTTTATTATATTCAGTTAAATGTGGTCAGTGGAGCAGATCTGAAGGTCAAATTCAGCCTACAAATTCAGGAAGGAAAGAATGTTGAAGAATGAAATCATATACCTGCATCTAGGCCTAATGTCTTCTATCTCAACCTTCAGCTTCAGCTCAAATACATCTCATACTGTAGTTTGGATGAGATCCAGTTCCCGTCTTCTGTTCATCTTCAAGACTGAGGGAAAATCTTATCTGTATTACTATTGTCTTCAGTGTGTGTTTGTTCTTTTCTAAGAGTAATATGTAACAACTCCTGATGACACAACTCCTGAAGACACAGCTCCTGAAGACACAACTCCTGATGACACAACACATACTGAGAGCGTCCTAATATGGACACAGTAGTATTCACCAAAATGCAGTAAGATGTTCTCTGAAATAAGTTATGTGCTGTGAGAATACATGTTCCTCATATGTGACCCGTTTCAGGAAACTAGGCGTATGTCGCAGGTCACTACTTCACACGAGAGCAATTTGAACGTTTTTTTGTGTTCTTTTGGCAGAAATGCCTTCTGGAATATGCAAACTTTCATATGCCTTAATAACAAACTTGTATGCCATCTGTAAATATGAATAGAATTGTTAAATTACGAGCCTAGTTGGTTTAGCCACAGAAAAAGGCAGCAACCTTACCGCTTGCCTTGATTGGCTGAGATAATGAGTGGGCTGGACATGCCAAGAGATGGTTCGGATTGGTCTGCCATATAGCACGGGTCTGTCTATTTGAGCTGGTTAGTATGTGTAGGTAATCCTGTCTAACGCCATTAAAAATAAATAAATAATAATACACTGCTCAAAAAAATAAAGGGAACACTAAAATAACACATCCTAGATCTCAATGAATGAAATATTCTTATTAAATACTTTTTTCTTTACATAGTTGAATGTGCTGACAACAAAATCACACAAAAATTATCAATGGAAATCAAATTTATCAACCCATGGAGGTCTGGATTTGGAGTCACACTCCAAATTAAAGTGGAAAACCACACTACAGGCTCATCCAACTTTGATGTAATGTCCTTAAAACAGTAGTGTGTGTGGCCTCCACGTGCCTGTATGACCTCCCTACAATGCCTGTGCATGCTCCTGATGAAGTGGCGGATGGTCTCCTGAGGGATCTCCTCCCAGACCTGGACTAAAGCATCCACCAACTCCTGGACATGCAACGTGGCATTGGATGGAGCGAGACATGATGTCCCAGATGTGCTCAATTGGATTCAGGTCTGGGGAACAGGCGGGCCAGTCCATAGCATCAATGCCTTTCTCTTGCAGGGACTGCTGACACACTCTAGCCACATGAGGTCTAGCATTGTCTTGCATTAGGAGGAACCCAGGGCCAACCGCACCAGCATATGGTCTCACAAGGGGTCTGAGGATCTCATCTCGGTACCTAATGGCAGTCAGGCTACCTCTGGCGAGCACATGGAGGCCCCCCAAAGAAATGCCACCCCACACCATGACTGACCCACCGCCAAACCGGTCATGCTGGAGGATGTTGCAGGCAGCAGAACGTTCTCCACGGCGTCTCCAGACTGTCACATGTGCTCAGTGTGAACCTGCTTTCATCTGTGAAGAGCACAGGGCGCTAGTGGGGAATTTGCCAATCTTGGTGTTCTCTGACAAATGCCAAACGTCCTGCACAGTGTTGGGCTGTAAGCACAACCCCCACCTGTGGACGTCGGGCCCTCATACCACCCTCATGGAGTCTGTTTCTGACCGTTTGAGCAGACACATGCACATTTGTGGCCTGCTGGAGGTCATTTTGCAGGGCTCTGGCAGTGCTCCTCCTTGCACAAAGGCGGAGGTAGCGGTCCTGCTGCTAGGTTGTTGCCCTCCTACGACCTCCTCCACATCTCCTGATGTACTGGCCTGTCTCCTGGTAGCGCCTCCATGGTCTGGACACTACGCTGACAGACACAGCAAACCTTCTTGCCACAGCTCGCATTGATGTGCCATCCTGGATGAGCTGCACTACCTGAGCCACTTGTGTGGGTTGTAGACTCCGTCTCATGCTACCACTAGAGTGAAAGCACCGCCAGCATTCAAAAGTGACCAAAACATCGGCCAGGAATCATAGGAACTGAGAAGTGGTCTGTGGTCACCACCTGCAGAACCACTCCTTTATTGGGGGTGTCTTTCTAATTGCCTATAATGTCCACCTGTTGTCTATTCCATTTGCACAACAGCATGTGAAATTTATTGTCAATCAGTGTTGCTTCCTAAGTGAACAGTTTGATTTCACAGAAGTGTGATTGACTTGGAGTTTTTTTGTTTAAGTGTTCCCTTTATTTTTTTGAGCATTGTATATATATATATATATATGTATTGCTTTGTAGAACTGCGTGAGTGTTGCTTTCCACTTTCTGTAGGACCGAGTTTTGAAATCAGTGGCATTAGAATACGATGGCTAAGGAGATGGAGAAAACACCTGTCTCCGGATTATATCTTCAAACTAAAGGCAACCATGGCATCTGTGAATGGGAGAGGCGTCCAACCATGATGTATACAGCTAAGATTGTCTAGCCAGCTACATTTTTTGATATTACACGTTTCTAATTTTGACATTTGTTTTCATTTCAAGTTAAAGTGTACTGTTACCTAGCTAGCTGATGTTAGCTGGCTGGCTTGCTAGCTAACGTTACGTGTATGATCTTATTATTTGTATCTCAGACCCATTTGCTTGGCTAGTTATAGCCTAGTTATAGCCTAGTGTTAGCTAGCTAACATTGAACATGGTTAGTAAGCTATCTGCAGATTCATGCAGGGTAGTAATGTCATACATTGGGATTATGGTTCATTGTTTACCTAGCCAGCTAGCTACATGTTGTTATGGCTGCAATCCCGCTAACAGGATATGACAACTACCAGTGAAAATAGAGGGCGCCAAATTCAAACCACAGAAATCTCATAATTACAATTCCTAAAACATGTGTTTTATATCATTTTAAAGGTAATCTTGTTGTAAATCCCACCAAAGTGTCCGATTTCCAATATGCTTTTCAGCAAACACACTACAAACGATTATGTCAGGTCTCCACCAAACCACAATAAGCATAGCCATTTTCTAGCGAAATATAGCATTCACAAAAAGCAGAAATAGAGAGATACAATTAATCACTAACCTTGAATTATCTTCATCAGATGACACTCATAGGACTTCATGTTACACAATACATGCATGTTTTGTTTGATGAAGTTCATATTTATATAAAAAAATCTTAGTTTACATTGGCGTATAAGATTCACTAGTTCCAAAAACATCAAGTGATTTTGCATAGCCACATCGTTTCAACAGAAATACTCATCATAAATGTAGATGATAATACAAGTTATACACATGGAATTATAGATATACCTCTCCTTAATGCAACCGCTGTGTCAGATTTCAAAAAAAGTTTACGGTAAAAGAAACCCATGTAATAATCTGAGACGGAGCTCAGAACAGTAGCCAAATCAGCCGCCATGTTGGAGTCAACAGAAACCAGAAAATACATGATAAATGTTTCCTTACCTTTGATGAACTTCATCAAAATGCAGTCATAGGAATCCCAGGTCCACAATAATTGCTTGATTTGTTCGAAAATGTCCATTATTTATGTCCAATTTGCTATTTTGGTTAGCGCGGTTGGTAAACAATTCCAAAGTCACAAAGCGCGTCCACTATAACGTGACAAAATGTTCAAAAGTTCCGTAACAGTCAGTAGAAACATGTCAAACGATGTACTGAATCAATCTTTAGAATGTTGTTTACATACACCTTGAATAACGTTCCAACCAGAGAATTAGAATGACTTCAGATGAGCGGTGGAACGCAGGTCCTTCCCCTGTGAACGCGCATGGTGAAAGCATGGTCAACTCGTGGCCGTGGTGACTGTTTCCTGTCTCATTCGACCCACCTTCACATTAGAGTAATCAGACAAAGTTCTATTGACTGTTGACATCTAGTGGAAGGCGTAGGAAGTGAAAACTCATCCATATCTCGCTGTAATTTCAATGAGAGTTTGGTTGAAAATCTGCCACCCCCAGAAAACATCCAATCAGGAAGTGGAATTTCTCAGGTTTTTGCCTGCAATATGAGTTCCGTTATACTCACAGACATAATTCAAACAGTTTTAGAAACTTCAGAGTGTTTTCTATCCAATACTAATAAAAATATGCATGTATTAGCAACTGAGACTGAGGAGCTGGCCATTTACAATGGGCACCTTTTCATCCAAGCTACTCAATACTGCCCCATGCAGCCATAAAAAAGTTAACAAAAGACTCCACTATGCAAGTAACCATTTCGGGTGCGTTCGTAGATTCAGTCTGGCCATCTACTCCAATTTCAGAGCACTCTTATCTGAGTGTACCAGAGTGCAGAATAACTGATGAATTTGTGTAAGATATATACTTTTGTAGCTCTGTGTCTCTGCTTTTATACAATGTAAAAAATAAAAAATAAATCGCATTTTGCTATATACCACTGAATCAAGGCGGTCACATATGCGGTCTTAGGTATGGCTTTTGTTTGTTTTGCACACCACATCTCTACAATTCTCAAATAATTAGGAATGGAATGAAGATGTAAGTCCTGTTATCCCTCTGTCCCTCCATGTGTCAAGTTTTTCTTCTCTTACCTTCCTAATTTTGTCCAAATCTCTACCTCTCCCTCATCACATCTGACTTTTTCTTTCTTCCTCTCCCTCTCTTGCTCTACCTCTAATATCTTTCCCATTCTCCCTGTCCATGTGCTGTGTAACTGTATGAGGAAGTGATTTATCCCCCCCATGAGACACATGAACACATGCATGTGTGCTTGTCGATACAGCCACAAACATGCACACATGCACACAAACACACTCAAATCATATCACATTTTATTGGTAGCCTACAGATATTTTGCAAATGTTATGGCGGGTGTAGCGAAATGCTTATGTTTCTAGCTTCAACAGTGCAGTATACCTAAGAATACACACAAATCAAAAACAAAAAATTACAAATAAAAGACATTAAGAAATATCAGAACGAGCCATGTCAGAGTCCGGAATTGAATATACTGTTTGTATATAATGGGGTGTATATAGACATTATGAATATAATAGGTATGTACAGCAGTAATTATATAAAATGAGCCTAGACTAGAATATTGTATATGTTTATTCTTATAATTTATACATACAGTATGAAGTGGGTAAAACAGTGTAAACATTATTAAAGTGACCAATGACTGTACGTAGGGCAGCAGCCTCTAAGGTGGTAGCCAGCTAGTAAATATGACAAAGGTTCAGGGTAGGGTACTGGGTGGAGTCTGGCTGCTGGTGACTATTTAACAGTTTGATGGCCTAGAGATGGAAGCTGTTTTTCGGTCTCTCGGTCCTAGCTTTGATGCACATGCACTGTCTCCACCCTCTAGAATCTAGATGGTAGCGGGGTGAACAAGCTGTGGCTCGGGTGGCTGAGGTCATTGTTGTCTGTGTACCTCTTCTCCTATGTCTTTCTCATTGTTGTCCCTCATTTTTGTTTGTTTTCTAAAAAGACACTTGTTAGTGAACTGAACACCCACGTTTGATTCCACTGTACAAATTGATGGATTGCATAGTTTCTGTCGCAGGTCAACATTTACATAGCCATGGGAAGATGTTTGGGGGTAGGGGTGCTGCTATCTTATCGCGGACGGTGGGATTTTTTGTTGTCAACAGGGACCATTAAAGGCCCAGTGCACTACTTTTGTAGAAAAATAATTCAGGGGGTGCTGTAGCACCCACAGCACCTCTACTTCCCGCAGCTATGGGAATTTATTGTCATGAATCTTGCCCTGGAGGCAGCTCTGCAGAGTGGTCACAGCCACTAGCTGGCACAGCCACAAAGTCATAAAATCCACTCTCTTTTCCTCCACTCTCTTTTAAACCTAACCTTAACCACACTGCTAACCCTAAACCCTAACCCTAACCTTAAATTAAGACCCACATTTTTTTTTCTGATATAGCCAGTTTTCACTTTGCAGCAGGCCCAACTAGTGTAAATGACTCAGTTCTGCCTCCAAGGCAAGATTCATGACAATTAATTTCAACCTGCGTTTCAGTCATAGAGATGTGAATATGTGGTGAAACCTCTGATAACCTTCAGAGGAAAAGAGAGTGGCACACAATGCAATATGAATGGAGTAGTATATCTCTTTTTTATCTTGTTCTTATTTTGACAGGGCAGCTCAGGTGATTATTTACACCCTCAAGCAGATGCATCCATCTGAAGGGTGATTCAGTCCAAACAGATATCCACTGAGTATTCAAAACATTAAGAACACCTACTTTTTCCATGATATAGACTGACCAGGTGAAAGCTATGATCCCTTGTTGATGTCACTTGTTAAATCCACTTCAATCAGTGTAGATGAAGGGAAGGAGAGGTTAAAGAGGGATTTTTAAGCCTTGAGACAATTGAGACATGGATTGTATATGTGTGCCATTCAGAGGGTGAATGGGCAAGACAAAAGATTTAAGTCCCTTCGAATAGGGAATGGTAAAGGGTGCCGGGCACACCGGTTTGTGTCACGAACTGCAATGCTTCTGGGTTTTTCAACAGTTTCCTGTGTGCATCAAGAATGGTCCACCACCCAAAGAACATCCAGCCAACGTGACACAACTGTGGGAAGCATTGGAGTCAACATGGGCCAGCATCCATGTGGAACGCTTTCTACACCTTGTAGAGTCCATGCCCCAACGAATTGAGGCTGTTCTGAGAGCAACTCAATATTAGGGTGGTGTAATGTTTGGTATACTCTGCGTATATTACGTGGAGGAAAGCACCCCACAGAACAAAGCTATTGATTCTGAGTGTAGTCAATGGAGCCAATGGATAGAATGGATGAGGAAAATGACTATTATTGTAGATGTACAGCACATAAAGGAGGAGAAGCTAAAGGGAGAATGCTATTGAGGTGAGAAGGAGATGGCAGGCTGTATATGGCACAGATGGAATATATTCTCTGGGATTACTGTGTTTCTGGGGGAGGAGAAAGATGGTAATTGCATTTTAATTACAGTGTTGATGGTTTCGTGCTCTGCCAGATGGAAGGTTCTTTACAGATATGCACAAAATAAATCAGAGCTTTGCAGCACCCCTCCAACTCCCAGTGCTCACGATTACTTTAGTCCTAGTCTAATTCCCACCCAGCTCTGTTTCGCCTTTGGCAGCCTTTCCGCTGGGATCACACTTCCAGTAACTTACTCACAGCTTTCACCTTTCCTGGGCACTGATCCATAGACGGGTGAGAGATAGGAGTAGGCTTATTATTATAACCATACAACATTAAAGACAAACCCACTCATCAAACTCATCAAATAAGCAGTTAAGAATTTCAATAGTCATATTTAGCATAAATCTTATTTTTTAAGCATATCATGGAATTGTTTTTACATCAATTTCTTCAAATGCATTAGCATTCTTCTTCAGAAAAGTTTAAGTTTGGCGTTTCAGTTGACTTCCTCTCCAAATCCAGGTGAGACCTACACCTTGTATTAGTTGTTAGTGACAGGATTCCTCTTGAAAGGGTTTTACTCCAAACATTGCAGGGATTTCTGGGGATGGATGACCTGTAGCTGTGCCGTTCCCTCAGTCTATACTCTTTGCTAACTGTCTGAAAGAGATAAGCCTCCGCTGATAAGCTGGCTGGCATGAAATGCTCTCCTGTATCCGTAGAACTGTACCTTAGAGGACAACATATTAATACATCACAGGCTCACACGGGTGTTGGAGAGGTGATAGCAACTTAATAGGTTTATTATACAGGGAGAAAATCCTTCCTGTCTTTCCTTTCAGCCTAATGACTGGGATTGCAACTTGAGAGATGGAGACAGTGAAAAATAACTCAGGGTTTCATCGACCAGTACTGGTGGCTATTTTTCTTCGGCAAAAGAGGTCAATCCAATCTCAACACAAGCTTATCGGAATTCTGCAACAATTAACTTATATATTAAACCTGCAACTAATTTTCACCTTTCAATTAATATTGCCAATACGCATTCCAACTCCTCCAGAGATATGTGCAGCAGAGTGTGGCAGCAGGTTTACAGGCGTAATGGTGTTGGTGTGTAGGTCATTTTAATAAATTCACCAATTATAACAGCATTCATTTTTATCTTGCCTGGAGCCAAACCATTGCTGTTGTGATATTTTTGAGAACATTACAGTTGCAACGTTTCCCTCGCTGTAGAAATGGACAGGGTAATTTGCTGAGAAATTACCTCTGTTGCCTTGTAATGTAAGCTGGGCAGTGCAATTTTGAAACACAATGACACTCCAATACAATGTTCCGAGCTTAAATCCACTTATTATACGTACATGTTAAGGTTAAGAAAACTATTTATATGCTAGTCAAATAACTATTTGTGTTGAAATATGAAGTCTTTAATACCTGCCATTTTCTGTGTTCCTGTTCCTGAGTTAATCTGACACATTTACCAAAGGATTTCCCTTTTAGAGAGCAACAATAAACTAACCTTTGCAAAAATGCCAAGTAGTTACATAAATTCAACAACATCTTAGGCACTATGAAATGGTACATAGTTGAAGTTGGAAGTTTACATACACCTCAGCCAAAGACATTTAAACTCAGTTTTTCACAATTCCTGACATTTAATCCTAGTAAAAATTCCCTGTTTTAGTTCAGTTAGGATCACCACTTTATTTTAAGAAATGTCAAAATAATAGTAGAGAGCGTGATTTATTTCAGCTTTTATTTCTTTCATCACATTCCCAGTGGGTCAGAAGTTTACATACACTCAATTAGTATTTGGTAGCCTTTAAATTGTTTAACTTGGGTCAAACGTTTCGGGTAGCCTTCCACAAGCTTCCCACAATCAATTGGGTGTATTTTGGCCCATTCCTCCTGACAGAACTGGTGAAACTGAGTCAGGTTTGTAGGCCTCCTTGCTCGCACACACTTTTTCAGTTCTGCCCACAAAATTCCTATGGGATTGAGGTCAGAGCTTTGTGATGGCCACTCCAATTAAGCCATTTTGCCACAACTTTGGATGTATGGGGTGGCAGCGTAGCCTAGTGGTTAGAGTGTTGGACTAGCAACCGGTAGGTTGTAAGTTCAAACCCCCGAGCTGACAAGGTACAAAGCTATCATTTTGCCCCTGAACAGCCAGTTAACCCACTGTTCCTAGGCCGTCATTGAAAATAAGAATTTGTTCTTAACTGACTTGCCTAGTTAAATAATGTTTTTTTTTAAATGCTTGGGGTCATTGTCTATTTGGAAGACCCATTTGTTACCAAGCTTTAACTTCCTGACTGATGTCTTGATATGTTGCTTCAATATATCCACATAATTTTCCTTTTTTCATCTATTTCATCTATTTTGTGAAGTGCACCAGCCCCTCCTGCAGAAAAGCACCCCACAACATGAAGCTGCCACTTCTGTGCTTCACGGTTGGGATGGTGTTCTTCTGCTTTCAAGCCTCCCCCTTTTTCCTCCAAACATAACAATGGTCATTATGGCCAAACAGTTCTATTTTTGTTTCACCAGACCAGAGGCCATTTTTCCTAAATGTACAATCTTTGTCCCCATGTGCAGTTGCAAACCGTAGTCTGGCTTTATTATGGCGGTTTTGGAGCAGTGGCTTCTTCCTTGCTGAGTGGCCTTTCAGGTTATGTTGATATAGGACTCGTTTTACTGTGGATATAGATACTTTTGTTTCTGTTTCCTCCAGCATCTTCACAAGGTCCTTTGCTGTTGTTCTGGGATTGATTTGCACTTTTCGCACCAAAGTACGTTCGTCTCTAGGAGACAGAACGCATCTCCTTCCTGAGCGGTATGACAGCTGCATGGTCCCATGGTGTTTATACGTGCGTAGTATTGTTTGTACAGATGAACGTGGTACCTTCAGGCGTTTGGAAATTGCTCCCAAGGATGAACAAGACTTGTGGAGGTCTGCAATTGTTTTTCTGAGGTCTTGGCTGATTTATTTTTATTTCCCCTTGATGTCAAGCAAAGAGGCACTGAGTTTGAAGGTAGGCCTTGAAATCCATCCACAGGTACACCTCCAATTGACTCAAATTATGTTAATTAGCCTATCAGAAGCTTCTAAAGCCATGACAGCCATGACAATTTTCCAAGCTGTTTGAAGGCACAGTCAACTTAGTGTATGTAGACTTATGATCCACTGAAATTGTGATACAGTGAATTATAAGTGAAATGATCTTGTCTGTAAATAATTGTTGGAAAAATGACTTGTGTCATGCACAAAGTAGATGTCCTAACCGACTTGCCAAAACTATAGTTTATTAACAATACATTTGTGGAGAGGTTGAAAAACAAGTTTTAATGACTCCAACCTAAGTGTATGTAAACTTCCGACTTCAACTGTATGAGGATTAGTGGTTTCTTTATAATGAGAATGTGAGTTCCAAGATGGATGCTTTGTGTCGGGGCTTGTATGTTTTCCCATGTTTTCTACATGTTGCTAGAGTTTTGCTTTGGTAGGAAGTGCTGTGTTTAGTGGGATTAAACCTTATTTATCTTCCTATGGTGTCAAGCAAAACAAAGCTCAACCTAATCTGTTTACTGGATTCTCAATAATCCTTTTATATGAAAGTGAAAACACTGCCTGTTATCGAGCTCAAACATTGGTTTAACTAACTTGTCTCCTGTCTTTCCAATGAAGCAGTAGGCTAGCTGTCTATTGAACTCTTGGTGAAGTCCTTATATTGAGAAACTAGAGATACAGTATTTTCCTGTTTTTTTGTACTGTAGTTTGTTTCTGTTACAGTTTCCATGTAACTGGAAGTGCAGTAACCTTGTGTGTGGAATGGTAGTATCTACTGAATTTGTTGTCATGAATTGAATCAAAACATGGCTTATGATCCTATATAGTTTTGTAACACATAGGCTTAAGTCTGTGGTGAGACTCAGTTAAACCTCAAATAAGCCAAATACTAATTTAATACTGGAATGGCTGGAGCAGTTTGTGTTATGGACTGTGTGTTAGTATTAGTGTAAGATTCTACAAAACGTCCTCTTGTGCTTTCCCCCTCCCCAAACACACTCTTCCCCTAGATGCCTTGTTTCTGATCTGCCAACATTTGTTGAAAATGAGATTCCTACAAGATGGGGAATTCCGGTGAGACAAGCAGCCCACTTTAAACGCTGCTGGCTTCTACAGCCTACGTATTCAGAGGTAGAGTAATGTGAAAAAAAATGGAAAGGAAAAACTTACTGTACACATACACACAATGGGGAATTTCTGGTGTCCTGTGGTTTTGCTGAAAAAAGTACTTTGACTGTGAAGTGTCTGAGGTAGGTGCTTTTGTATCTTGTAAAATGCCAGAGGATGACGAACCACTGCAGTGTGTAAACATGTTGTTGAATTGTGGTCATAGAGCACTGTACATTGTACTGCTGCCTCTTGATACCAACCCAATCAACACTACTGTAATGTTTTGGGGTTGAAACATTTTTATCTTGTCACTTCCTGTCTATTGTGCCTATGTTGAGTGTGTGGGTATGATGGGGCCGAGCGTAATACAGGATAATTGGGTGTCTTGCAACAGACAGCTCATCCCTACACTAGACTATGTGAGCGGAGCAGAGCCGATTTTACTGGAGCCTGGAGCGAGATTCCCAAAGCCTGGAGCGTCGGCCTTCTCGCCTGCTCCAAATTTGCTCCAGTACCGCTCACTTCACGAGCTCAGGGCATGCCCGGCCCAGCATGCATTTGTAGTCTACTTGTGTGCTACTATAGCCCCTAGCTTTAGCTACTATCATGGTGTTCGCTAAATATTTTCATAAAGAAACTGATAAAACACACTGGTGCAAAATCAAGGTGACTTACAACGATGAGGAGGACCAAGAGCAAGAGAGGGGGTGCGGTGATGTATTGTCCATAACTAAAGATGAATTGTGGAATATGAAAATACACGTATCTCGAAAGCATGATGGTGTACTTACTACGTGCACACGATAAAAGAAAGGAACGAGGTGGGTAGATAATTAAGTGTGTCATTGTAGCAAAGTATTTATAAACTAAATGGCGCCGAAAGAGATGGTTGCCGTTTTACGATCCCGTAACCAATTGTGCTATTGAGTATGTTTTTTTTGCGTTATTTGTAACTCATTTTGTACATAATGTTTCTGCCAACATTTCTCATGACCAAAAAGAGCTTCTGTAAATCAGAACAGAAATTACTCACCTTGAACTGGAAGAATAATTTCTCTTTAATGAGGCGGACGAGAGGGGTTTACTCCAGACACCCGAACAGGCCCTCATCCCCATCATTCGCAGGAGAATGAGACGGAAAAGGTATCTCGGAAGGAGATCGGGGGAGAATGAGACGGAAAAGGTATCTCGGAAGGAGATCGGGGTGCCTTGTAAGGATCCACCGACGAGTGGCTTATCTGCCTTTGCCATCGGTACTATTGGCCTACGTACAATCGCTGAATAATAAATTGGACGAACTTAAAGCATGTATATCCTACCAACGGGACATTAAAAACTGTAATATCTTATGTTTCGCCGAGTCGTCGTGGCTGAATGAAGACATGAATAACATACAGCTGGTGAGTTATACAATGTATCGGCAGGATAGAACAGCAACCTCTGGTAAGACAGGGGGTGGCGGTCTATGTATATTTGTAAACAGATGGTGCACGATATCTAAGGAAGTCTTGAGGTTTTGCCTCAAGGAGATCGAGTATCTCATGATATCTCATGATGAGCTATAGACCACACTATCTACCGAGAGAGTTTTCATCTGTATTTTTCGTAGCTGTCTACATACCACCACAAACCGATGCTGGCGCTAAGACCGCACTCAATGAGCTGTATACCACCATAAGCAAACAGGAAAACTCTCATCCAGAGGCAGCGCTCCTAGTGACCGGGGACTTTAATGCAGGGAAACTTAAAACCGTTTTACCTCATTTCTACAATCATGTTAAATGTGCAACTAGAGGGCGGAAAAAAACTCTACACCACCATTACTTCACACACAGCGACTCGTACAAAGCTCTCCCTCGCCCTCCATTTGGCTAATCGGACCATAATTCTGTCCTCCTGATTCCTGCTGACAAGCAAAAATGAAATCAGAATGCACCAGTGACTCGGTCAATAAAAAAGTGGTCAGATGAAGCAGATGCTAAGCTACAGGACTGTTTTGCTAGCACAGACGGGAATGCAGGGCCAGACGGATTACCAGGACGTGTACTCCAAGCATGTACTGACCAACTGGCAAGTGTCTTCACTGACATTTTAAACCCCTCCTTGTCAGAGTCTGCAATACCAACATATTCCATGCAGATCACCATAGTCCCTGTGCCCAAGAACACTAAGGTAACCTGTCTAAATGACTACCGACCCTTATCCTTCACATCTGTAGCCATGAAGTCCTTTGAAAGGCTGGTCATGGCTCACATCAACATCATTATCCCAGAAACCCTAAACCCACTTCAATTTGCATACCGCCCCAACAGATCCACAGATGACGCAATCTCTATTGTAGTCCACACTACCCTTTCAAACCCAGACAAAAGGAACACCTATGTGAGAATGCTATTCATTGACGACAGCTCAGGGTTCCACACCATAGTACCCTCAAAACTCACCACCAAGATAAGGACCCTGGGACAAAATACCTCCCTCTGCAACTGGATCCTGGACATCCTGACGGGCCCACCCCCAGGTGGTAAGGGTAGGTAACAACACATCCGTCACTCTGATCCTCAACACGGGGGCCCCTCAGGGGTGTGTGCACAGTCCCCTCCTGTACTCCCTGTTTACTCATGACTACACGGCCAAGCACGACTCCAACACCATTATTAAGTTTGCCGATGACACAACAGCCTGATCACCGACAACGACGAGACAGCATATAGGGAGGAGGGCAGAGACCTGGCCGTGTGGTGCCAGGACAACAACCTCTCCCTCAACCTGATCAAGACAAAGGAAATGATTGTGGACTACACGAAAAGGAGGACCAAGCACGCCCCCATTGTCATTGATGGGGCTGTAGGTTGAGAGCTTCAACACGACAAAACCTATTCCCTCTCAGGAGACATAAAATATTTGCCATTGGTCCTCAGATCCTCAAAAGGTTCTACAGCTGCACCACCGAGAGCATCCTGACTGGTTGCATCACTGCCTGGAAAGGCAACTGCTCGGCCTCCGACCGCAAGGCGCTACAGAGGGTAGTGCGTACGGCCCAGTACATCACTGGAGCCAAACTTCCTGCCACCCAGGACCTCTATACCTTGCGGTGTCAGAGGAAGGCCCTAAAAATTGTCAAAGACTCCAGCCACCCTAGTCATAGACTGTTCTCTCTGCTACCGCACGGCAAGTGGTACCACACACACACACACACACACACACACACACACACACACACACACACACACACACACACACACACACACACACACACACACACACACACACACACACACACACACACACACACACACACATTTCTGGTGTCGTGTGTTTTTTAGTTTTTATTACTGCGACTGTAAAGTGTCTGAGGAAGGTGTTTCTTGTAAAATGTCAGAGGATGAATAACCACAGCAGTGTGTAAACATGTTGTTAAAGGCTCAATGCAGCCATTTTTATATCAATATTAAATCATTTCTGAGTAGCAATTAGGTACCTTACTGTGATTGTTTTCAATTAAAAAGGTCAAAAAGAAACAGAAATAGCTTCTTTGCTAGAGCAATTTCACAAGCAATAATTTAGCTAGGACTGTCTGGGAGTGGTCTGAGTGGGAAGGGAAAAACTTAAAACTAGCTATTAGCAGCAGAGAGGTTTGGAATTCTTTCTTATTGGTCTATTAACTAACTACTTTACCATCTGGTGATGTCTCCAGGCAGGCCAAAACTCCATCACACCAAAACAGGCAGAATTTTTTTCTCAAACAGCATTATCCTCATTTTCACAAATTCACACTATTATTCATAGTGTGGAAATAAATATATGTAAAACAGGAAATTCACGTTTTTTACTGCACTTGGCCTTTTAAAGTGTGGTCATAGAGCACTGTACATTGTTCTGTTGCCTGCTGGTACCAACCCAATCAACACTACTGTAAGGTTTTGAGATTTAAACATTTTGAACTTGCCAGTCTTCCAGTCTGTTGGTCTATTGTGCCTGTGTTGAGTGTGTGGGTATGATGGGGCAGAGCGTAACACAGGATAATTGAGTGTCTTGGAACAGGCAGCTCGTCCCTAACTACCTTGTCATCTGTGTGCTGTTACAGGGCTCATGAGACCTTGGGGCCCAATAATGGTACATGGAACATGCATGTTGAAAACGCTCAGATGAACAACTGTGTGTTATGGAGGACAAACATCTCTAATTTCCTCCTGTCATCACCAGATCCTACATCATTTCCATTTCACAATGCAGGTCCTTTCAACCTCTCATGTCAAATATTCTTAAAGCCCATTTCAGCTTTCATTTTTTAGATGTAGGCCTAATCATACTCAAGAGTACAATTGGGATGCTCAAACAATATATTGCGAGACTATGAAAGAGTTATTTTCTACTTGTGCTTGGAGATGGCTTGTTGATTGCCTTTTTTCCCGCCTCAAATCACATTTGTGCCGCTTTCCAGGCTGTGATAATCCTAGCCAAATGAAAAGCATGACCAGTTGATAATCCAGGTGCTTGAATGTCCTCTGAGTGTCCCAGTTAAACACTCTGGGAAGTTAATGAACCCTCATCTGCATGAAGCTTTATCTGGGATGCTGCTGAGGACATGAACAACTGGCTGCACTGCTCTCTGTAGTCATTCAAAAATAGAATAAAAAAGGGGATTTATTTACATTTATGGTCTTATTACATGGGTTCATTGCACCTTAAAAACAAACCCAAAAGTTAGATTGTCATCTCCCGTCTAAGTTCTCCAGTATAGACAAAGCAAGCCTTATGTAACATGGACTTCCACTGTTCTCCCAGTCGTCCATATAAGTTCACGCTAGGCTTTCCGGCTTTCTCTGCTCCCCAAACTGTCTACTACTGTATGTCCAACACATTAAAACTGTAGCGATCTTTTTCAATCCCAGATCTGATGCTGCATTCACACTAATGCCACAGTAATCTGTGGCATCAGCCGTTTTACACTATTAATCCATTTACACTTTTGCTATACTTTGGAATGCATGTGCTTTTATTGGTGGTGTATGGCAGGCGGTGAGGTGCGGTGCAGCGCTGCCTGGGGAGGCAGCAGGTTTTTTTGCCTGCTGCATATTGATGTTTTCAGCTGATGATTTATAGCCTCCGCTTAGAGATCCTGCTTGGCATTAGTGGAGTCACATTCAAAAACACCAACCCCAAAAATAGGCTTAGACATTGACATTCTCCTTGGTAATTGATGATAGTTTGCGGACAGTGCATGCCATGCCGTTTGAATTGTGTTTGTACAGTGTACTGTGTTTGTATGTATGCGAAATTAGTGATATTAAGAGGCAGTGGAAGAACAAACAGATAACAATAATGAATCTATACATTAGAAATAGTTACCCTCTTTGTATAGCTTTTACATTTGAGTAATAACTTAATGTAAACAGAGCGACTTACAGGAGCAATTAGGGTTAAGGGCCTTGCTCAAAGGCACATTGACAGGTTTTTCAGATTTTTCACCTATTCGGCTCAGGGATACGAACCAGTGGTTACTGGCACAACGCTCTTAAGCGCTAGGCTACCTGCCACCCTTCACCTCTGAAGACAATAGGGTGCACATAGTGTGAGTGTACTTTCATTTTTAGGAGAAAATAGAACATAGATGATAACAGAAGACAAGAGACCCAGAAATTCCATACAGTCGAGTGCAATAGTCAATTGCAAGTGTGTCAGGGGTCACAGTCAATTTCAAAAGGAGCATTCCTTCTGTATTAGTCTAGAAACCTTCCTGCTCTCAATCATCAAATCTCTCTGTTAGAGCAGGGTCAGATTTGATCAACATAGACCCTGTGTAAGTCCCAACTGTACTCGTTTTTGTGAGTGGTTGTATAACAATACAAAGGAACACACGGACTGTGAATTAGTTACTAATATTCAGGACCCGGTGCTTGACCAGAACTACACAGGACAATAGTGTCTTCAAAAAGTGAAGAAAAGCAGTAGTATGTGTGTGTTTGTGAATGCCTGTTTATGTGTGTGCATATGTGATGTGGTTATGTATGTGTATTCATCAGTGGCTGTGTGAAAGACCTGGGGGTTCCTGAGGAGTTGAGGGCTCTCTTCCTATTACACTGTCACTGTGCCCCTCCCTCCCAACACTCAGCCCAATGCTGCCCTGCTCTCACCCCATCCCCATTGCTATTCATTGTGACAGCTGTCTTTTTCTGCTACACTGACACAGACGGCGCTGTCTTAGTTACCGGGAGCCCGAGGACTCCCGCACCAGCCATCAGATTGAAAGCCTCATTCATTCCCCTCCTCAGGGTCTGTTTAGCACTCTCCTTGATGAACCGGCAGCTGCCACCAGCCACAAGCCTTACCCTTTAAAATCGCTTTGTTAGCTTAGCCCTTCACGGTTGGTACAGTGCCCATAGCAAAGTAGTCTGTTGGGTATGTACATTCTCAAAATGCTTCGTTTGTAGACATAATAGTTGATGCAGAGTTCTGGTTTTGATTTCATGCCCTAGACTGGATGTGCTATGAAGTCTTGGTATGACACTGCCAATATACTATTAGCGAATCTTTTCTTGAAAGGCCCATGGCTGTTCCTCCTTGGCTCCTTCAGTATTATGGAGACCAGTGTGAAGGCTGTTAAATGACGTGAGTAGAGTTGACATCCCGGGCAACGCAGCACAGGTTTATTCTCGACTGGGACAGAGCAGCCCATCATTGCCTGTTATTAAGCACCTTGTGCTTGGCTGCACTCACTCGGTGTGAGAGAGTCAGCGGTGGAAGGAAACCCATGTGTCTGGTGGCGGAGCAGCAGAGGTAATGCACAAGGCTGCATTAGTCTCCCCCTCCAACAACCTCCCAACAGGTCAGGCCAGGACTCTGGGATCACTCTACTCTGCACAGCTCTTCAGCGGGGCCAATATGTCTCTTCCTGTTAACAAGCCATCTCTCCTGAGCGCAATGATACCCCCACCCCCCTCCACACACACACGCACGCACGCACGCACGCACGCACGCACGCACGCACGCACACACACACACACACACACACACACACACACACACACACACACACACACACACACACACACACACACACACACACACACACACAGACAGATAGATATACACAATCTAGGGAGCTCAAGTAGCGATGCAGTCATTTCATTTGATCAGCTCTACTGGTTAACATCATGATGATGTTAATGCCATTCATTCACTTCAGTAGGTAGAGACAGGAGCAGTGGAATGCATTTTACAAATTTCATATTGAACACACTCCAATTCCTATTCAGGTATTATATGTATCAATATGGAATACTTGGTTCATAAACCAGCTGATTTACCTGTTTGAAACTTAAACCAGACAAAAAAGTCCATGATTGGGAGAAAGGTCACGGTGCTCACAGGAGAAATCTGCTCTGAGCTCACGGCAATATTGGGCTTCCTCTGCCTTGTTGGAACCTGTTTCCCGGATGATAGAGTAAGCGTGATATGCTCAGTGTTCTGAAATCTGCCCTGAGCTGGTGCTTACCCTTGGAAACTCACATCCATCAATTCCATCCTAATGAGAGCTGTTCCGCCTTTGATGGAATGTTTCTTTCACTGAGGTTAGCAGGTGTGACTCTACCCACACCCCGCTGTATTCATATTAAATTACAGATGCACGTGCCATCACACCTCTTCGTTCTCATTCCATAAGCTATCATCTTGTGGATAATCTCTACAGCAACTGAACAGGAGAGGACTCTGTTCTCTACATTTGAGTTTTTACTGAAACTGTAGTGAAACGTCTGTATTTAGTTGTTATACTGAGTCGAACACACAGGAACTGTTGTCCATGGTCCTCAACAAGATATACAGCTGCACCATTGAGAGCATCTTTTGATTGGCTGCGTCACCGCTTGGTATGGCAACTGCTTGGCATCCGACCGGAAGGCGCTGCAGAGGGTAGTGTGTATGGCCCAGTACATCACTTGGGCCGAGCTCCCTGCCATCCATGCCCTCTATACCAGACGATGTCAGAGGAATGCCCTAAAAATTGTCAAAGACTCCAGCCCCCCAAGTCATAGACTGTTCGCTCTGCTACCACACGGCAAGCGATACCGTTGCACCAAGTCTGGAGCCAACAGGACCCTGAACAGCTTCTACCTCCAAGACATAAGACTACCAAACTACCCGGACTATCTGTATTGATTCTTTTTGCACTCTTTTGACTCATCACATTAGCTCACATACTATTATCTATCATGTTGCCTAGCCACTTTAGCCCTACCAATACAGTACCAGTCAGATTTTTACTATTTTCTACATTGTAGAATAATAGCAAAGACATCAAAACTATGAAATAACACATATGGAATCATGTGGTAACCAAAAAAAGTGAAGAATCTTAAATATATTTTGCCTTGATGACAGCTTTGCACATTCTTGTGGCATTTCAAATTTTTCTTTAACTATGCAAGTCAGTTAAGAATAAATTCTTATTTACAATGACAGCCAAGTGGAACAGATTTTTACCTTGTCAGTTTGGGGATTTGATCTAGCAACCTTTCAGTTACTGGCCCAACGCTCTAACTACTAAGCTACCTGCCCCCCAATTAACAGGTGTGCCTTGTTAAAAGTAAGTTTTGGGAATTTCTTTCCTTCTTAATGCATTTGAGGCAATCAGTTGTGTTGTGACAAGGTAGGGGGGGTATACAGAAGATATCCTTATTTGGTAAAAGACCAAGTCCATATTAATACAAGAACAGCTCAAATAAGAAAAGAGAAATGACAGTCCATCATTACTTTAAGACATAAAGGTCTGTCAATCTGGAAAATATCAAGAACTTTTCAAGTTTCTTCAAGTGCGGTCGCAAAAACCATCAAGCGCTATGATGAAACTGGCTTTCATAAGGACAGCCACAGGAAAGGAAGACCCAGAGTTACCTCTGCTGCAGAGGATACGTTTGTTAGAGTTAACTGCACCTCAGATTGCAGCCCAAATATATGCTTCACAGAGTTCAAGTAACAGACCCATCTCAACATCAACTGTTCAGAGTAGACTATGTGAATCAGGCCTTCATGGTCAAATGCCTGCAAAGAAACCTTGCTGGTGACACTGTCTATAATTTATTTAGAATTCAAGGCACACTTAACCAGCATGACTACCACAGCATTCTGCAGAGATACGACATCCCATCTCGTTTGTGCTTTGTGGGACTATCATTTGTTTTTCAACAGGACAATGACCCAAAATACACCTCCAGACTGTGTGAGGGCTATTTGACAAAGAAGGAGAGTGATGGAGTGCTGCATCAGATGACCTGGCCTACACAATCACCCGCCCTCAACCCAATTGAGATGGTTTGGGATGAGTTGGACCGAGTGAAGGAAACGCTGCCAACTCGTGCTCAGCATATGTGGGCAATCCTTCAAGACGGTCGGAAAAGTATTCCCCATGAAGCTGGTTGAGAGAATGCCAAGAGTGTGCAAAGCTGTCATCAATGCAAAGGTTGGCTACTTTATTGTGATTGGTTTTGGTTACCACATGACTCCATATGATTTCATAGTTTTGTTGTCTTCACTATTATTCTAAAATTTATAAAACAGTAAAAATAAAGAAATACACTTCAATGAGTAGGTGTGTCCAAACCTTTGACTGGTAACGGTGACTAACCCCATTCCGTACAAATTTGCACTACTGTGTATAATGACGCTGCAATGAAAACTAAAGGGACTGTAGTGACTGTGTTTCCATCAAAATCCTGGGTGTGAACTACGTTTCTATTCAAAATCAAATCAAATTGATTTATATAGCCCTTCTTACATCAGCTGATATCTCAAAGTGCTGTACAGAAACCCAGCCTAAAACCACAAACAGCAAGCAATGCAGGTGTAGAAGCATGGTGGCTAGGAAAAACTCCTTAGAAAGGCCAAAACATAGGAAGAAACCTAGAGAGGAACCAGGCTATGAGGGGTGGCCAGTCCACTTCTGGCTGTGCTGGGTGGAGATTATAACAACATGGCCAAGATGTTCAAATGTTCATAAATGACCAGCATGATCAAATAATAATAATCACAGTAGTTGTCGAGTGTGCAGCAAGTCAGCACCTCAGGAGTAAATGTCAGTTGGCTTTTCATAGCCAATCATGAAGAGTATCTCTACCGCTCCTGCTGTCTCTAGAGAGTTAAAAACAGCAGGTCTGGGACAGGTAGCACGCAGGGGGAACAGGTCAGGGTTCCATAGCCTCAGGCAGAACAGTTGAAACTGGAGCAGCAGCACGGCCAGGTGAACTGGGGACAGCAAGGAGTCATCATGCCAGGTAGTCCTGAGGCAAGGTCCTAGGGCTCAGGTCCTCCGAGAGAGAGAAAGAAAGAGAGAATTAGAGAGAGCATATAAATTCACACAGGACACCGGATTCACACAGGACACCGGATAAGACAGGAGAAGTACTCCAGATATAATAAACTGAGTCTAACCCCCCCGACACATAAACTACTGCAGCATAAATACTGGAGGCTGAGACAGGAGGGGTCAGGAGACACTGTGGCCCCATCCGATGATAGCCCCGGACAGGGCCAAACAGGAAGGATATATCCCCACCCACTTTGCCAAAGCATAGCCCCCACACCCCTAGAGGGATATCTTCAACCACCAATGTACCATCCTGAGACTGGCTGAGTATAGCCCACAAAGATCTCCGCCGCGGTACAACCCAAGGGGGGGGGGCGCCAACCCAGATAGGAAGATCACGTCAGTGACTCAACCCACTCAAGTGAAGCACCCCTCCCAGGGAAGGCATGGAAGAGCACCAGTAAGCCAGTGACTCAGCCCCTGTAATAGGGTTAGAGGCAGAGAATCCCAGTGGAGAGATAGGAACCGGCCAAGCAGAGGCAGCAAGGGCGGTTCGTTGCTCCAGAGCCTTTCCCTTCACCTTCACACTCCTGGGCCAGACTACACTCAATCATATGACCCACTGAAGAGATGAGTCTTCAGTAAAGACTTAAAGGTTGAGACCAAGTCTGCGTCTCTCACATGGGTAGGCAGACCATTCCATAAAAATTGAGCTCTATAGGAGAAAGCCCTGCCTCCAGCTGTTTGCTTAGAAATTCTAGGGACAATTAGGAGGCCTGCGTCTTGTGACCGTAGCGTACGTGTAGGTATGTACAGCAGAACCAAATCAGAAAGATAGGTAGGAGCAAGCCCATGTAATGCTTTGTAGGTTAGCAGTAAAATCTTGAAATCAGCCCTTGCTTTAACAGGAAGCCAGTGTAGGGAGGCTAGCACTGGAGTAATATGATTCTAGCAGCCATATTTAGCACTAACTGAAGTTTATTTAGTGCTTTATCCGGGTAGCCGGAAAGTAGAGCATTGCAGTAGTCTAACCTAGAAGTGTCAAAAGCATAGATTCATTTTTCTGCATAATTTTTGGGCAGAAAGTTTCAGATTTTTACAATGTTACGTAGATGGAAAAAAGCTGTCCTTGAAACAGTCTTGATATGTTCGTCAAAAGAGAGATCAGGGTCCAGAGTAACGCCGAGGTCCTTCACAGTTTTATTTGAGACGACTGTTCAACCATCAAGATGAATTGCCAGATTCAACAGAAGATCTCTTTGTTTCTTGAGACCTAGAACAAGCATCTCTGTTTTGTCCGAGTTTAAAAGTAGAACGTTTGCAGCCATCCACTTCCTTATGTCTGAAACACAGGCTTCTAGCGAGGGCAATTTTGCTGCTTTTTAGTTAGCTTTGCAACAGTATCAAAAATACATTTCTGATTGTTCTTATTTTCCTCAATGAAGTTGGAAAAATAGGATGATCGAGCAGCAGTGAGGGCTCTTCGATACTGCACGGTGCTGTCTTTTCAAGCTAGTCGGAAGACTTCCAGTTTGGTATTTCGCCATTTCCGTTCAAATTTTCTGGAAGCTTGCTTCAGAGCTCAGGTATTTTCTGTATACCAGGGAGCTAGTTCTTATGACAAATGTTTTTAGTTTTTAGGGGTGCAACTGCATCTAGGGTATTGCGCAAGGTTAAATTGAGTTCCTCTTTTTGTCCTTTGACGTCCTTGGGTAGGCAGAGGGAGTCTGGATGGGCATCAGGGAATATTTGTTTTGTCTGAGAATTTATAGTACAACTTTTGATGCTCCTTGGTTGGGGTCTGAGCAGATTATTTTTTGCGATTGCAAACGTAATAAAATGGTGGTCCGATAGTCCAGGATTATGAGGAAAAACATTAAGATCCACCACATTTATTCCATGGGACAAAACTAGGTCCAGAGTATGACTGTGACAGTGAGTAGGTCCAGAGACATGTTGGACCAAACCCACTGAGTCGATGATGGCTCCGAAAGCCTTTTGGAGTGGGTCTGTGGACTTTTCCATGGGAATATTAAAATCACCAAAAATTAGAATATTACCTGCTATGACTACAAGTTCCGATAGGAATTCAGGGAACTCAGTAAGGAATGCTGTATATGGCCCAGGAGGCCTGTAAACAGTAGCTATAAAAAGTGATTGATTAGGCTGCATAGATTTCATGCAGCCAACGTGAGGAAAACATTTAAACGTGTCAACCCTCGCAAGGCTGCAGGCCCAGACGGCATCCCCAGCCGCGCCCTCAGAGCATGCGCAGACCAGCTGGCTGGTGTGTTTACGGACATATTCAATCAATCCCTATACTAGTCTGTTGTTCCCACATGCTTCAACAGGGCCACCATTGTTCCTGTTCCCAAGAAAGATAAGGTAACTGAGCTAAACAACTACCGCCCGTAGCACTCACTTCCGTCATCATGAAGTGCTTTGAGAGACTAGTCAAGGACCATATCACCTCCACCCTACCTGACACCCTAGACCCACTCCAATTTGCTTACCGCCCAAATAGGTCCACAGACGATGCAATCTCAACCACAATGCACACTGCCCTAACCCATCTGGACAAGAGGAATACCTATGTGAGAAAGCTGTTCATCGACTACAGCTCAGCATTTAACACCATAGTGCCCTCCAAGCTCGTCATCAAGCTCGAGACCCTGGGTCTCGAACCCGCCCTGTGCAACTGGGTACTGGACTTTCTGACGGGCCGCCCCCAGGTGGTGAGGGTAGGCAACAACATCTCCACCCCGCTGATCCTCAACACTGGGGCCCCACAAGGGTGCGTTCTCTCCTGTACTCCCTGTTCATCCACGACTGGGTGGCCACGCACGCCTCCAACTCAATCATCAAGTTTGCGGACAACACAACAGTGGTAGGCTTGATTACCAACAACGACGAGACAGCCTACAGGGAGGAGGTGAGGGCCCTCGGAGTGTGGTGTCAGGAAAATAACCTCACACTCAACGTCAACAAAACTAAAGAGATGATTGTGGACTTCAGGAAACAGCAGAGGGAACACCCCCCTATCCACATCGATGGAACAGTAGTGGAGAGGGTAGTAAGTTTTAAGTTCCTCGGCGTACACATCACAGACAAACTGAATTGGTCCACCCACACAGACAGCATCGTGAAGAAGGCGCAGCAGCGCCTCTTCAACCTCAGGAGGCTGAAGAAATTCGGCTTGTCACCAAAAGCACACACAAACTTCTACAGATGCACAATCGAGAGCATCCTGTCGGGCTGTATCACCGCCTGGTACGGCAACTGCTCCGCCCACAACCGTAAGGCTCTCCAGAGGGTGGTGAGGTCTGCACAACGCATCACCGGGGGCAAACTACCTGCCCTCCAGGACACCTACACCACCCGATGTCACAGGAAGGCCATAAAGATCATCAAGGACAACAACCACCCGAGCCACTGCCTGTTCACCCCGCTATCTTCCAGAAGGCGAGGTCAGTACAGGTGCATCAAAGCTGGGACCGAGAGACTGAAAAACAGCTTCCATCTCAAGGCCATCAGACTGTTAAACAGCCACCACTAACATTGAGTGGCTGCTGCCAACACACTGACTCAACTCCAGCCACTTTAATAATGGGAATTGATGGGAAATGATGTAAAATATATCATTAGCCACTTTAAACAATGCTACCTCATATAATGTTTACATACCCTACATTATTCATCTCATATGTATACGTATATACTGTACTCTATATCATCTACTGCATCCTTATGTAATACATGTATCACTAGCCACTTTAACTATGCCACTTTGTTTACATACTCATCTCATATGTATATACTGCACTCAATACCATCTACTGTATCTTGCCTATGCCGCTCTGTACCATCACTCATTCATATATCTTTATGTACATATTCTTTATCCCCTTACACTTGTGTCTATAAGATAGTAGTTTTGGAATTGTTAGCAAGATTACTTGTTGGTTATTACTGCATTGTCGGAACTAGAAGCAGAAGCATTTCGCTACACTCGCATTAACATCTGCTAACCATGTGTATGTGACAAATAAAATAAAATTTGATTTGATTTGATTTCATGACTAGAAGCTCAAAAGAGGAAAACTTCTTTTTTTTTTTGTAAATTGAAATTTGCTATCGTAAATGTTAGCAACATCTCCGCATTTGCGTGATGCACGGCGGATATGGTCACTAGTGTAACCAGGAGGTGAGGCCTCATTTAACACAGTAAATTCATCAGGCTTAAGCCATGTTTCAGTCAGGCCAATCACATCAAGATTATGATCAGTGATTAGTTCATTGACTATAACTGCCTTTGAAGTGAGGGATCTAACATTAAGTAGCCTATTTTGAGATGTTAGGAATCACAATCTCTTTCAATAATGGCAGGAATGGAGGAGGTCTAGTGAGATTGCTAAGGCGAACGCCGCCATGTTTAGTTTCAAGTGTTGATTAACATGGTAATGGCCCGATAGTATTGGACTAAAGTTGAAAAAACTGACCACCCTAAAAACCAGATTCAAATTCGACACAAACCTGTAATGACACATTATATAAACGTTTTATAGTGTCTTATTTACATTTTAGAGGTGATACGTTTGGACAGATGGGAAAAAAGCATTTTCCCCACACAACATCACTATCACGCAGTAGGTTTCGCTTCCCCACCCTCCATTTTTAAAAAGACCCAACGGAGCTCATTGCCTTCTTCAGTCATGCAGAGACGGGCAGCATGAAGGTCTCGTCATTGATTTTGCTGGAAAGGGGAGAAATTGTGCTATACAATGGTATTCATATTACAGTTGACCTGGAAGAATTACAGCTTTAAAATAAGGTCAATTGTACGGAATAGCGTGATGTACAAAAGTGCGTTAGTTACCGTTACTCTACATATCTACCTCAATTACTTCGTACCCCTGTACATCGCCTCGGTACTGGTACCGTGTGTGTATATAGCCATGGTATCGTTACTCATTGTGTATTTATTCCTCATGTTATTATTTTTCTATATTTTTGTCTCTGCATTGTTGGGAATTGCCAGTAAGTAATAATTTCACTGTTACATGCTGAACAACCGCTCGCATTACTCTTACATACACCTAGGTTGGAGTCATTAAAACTTGTTTTTCAACCACTCCACAAATTTCTTGTTAACAAACTATAGTTTTGGCAAGTCGGTTAGGACAACAATTGTTTACAGACAGATTATTTTACTTAGAATTCACTGTATCACAATTCCAGTGGGTCAGAAGTTTACATACACTAAGTTGAATGTGCCTTTTAACAGCTTGGAAAAATCCAGAAAATTATGTCATGGCTATAGAAGCTTCTGATAGGCTAATTGACATCATTTGAGTCAGTTGGAGGTGTACCTGTGGATGTATTTCAAGGCCTACCTTCAAACTCAGTCAGAAGAAATCAGCCATAAAATTGTAGATCTCCACAAGTCTGGTTCATCCCTGGGAGCAATTCATCTGTTTAAACAATAGTACACAAGTATAAACACCATGGAACCACGCAGCCGTCATACCACTCAGGAAGGAGACGCGTTCTGTCTCCTAGAGATGAAAGTACTTTAGTGCGAAAAATGCAAATCAATCCCAGTACAACAGCAAAGGACCTTGTGAAGATGCTGGAGGAAACAGGTACAAATGTGTCTATATCCACAGTTAAACGAGTTCTACATCGAAATAACCTGAAAGGATGCTCAGTAAGGAAGAAGCGACTGCTCTAAAACCGCAAAAATAGCCAGTCTACGGTTTGCAACTGCACATGGGGACACAGATCATACTTCTTGGAGAAATGTCCTCTGGTCTGATGAAACAAAAATAGAACTGTTTAGCCATAATGACCATCATTATGTTTGGAGAAAAAGGGGGGATGCTTGCAAGCCGAAGAACACCATCTCAACCGTGAAGCACGGGGGTGGCAACGAGCGTATGTGTTGCCAGGCACAAAAATAGAACTTGGTTTGTGACCCTTGACGCGCTGCAAGTCCCACCTCTCCTGTCTCCTCATTGATTTTTAGGAGCGTATAGCCACGTGGGTGATTGAAAGATGAACTGAGGTCCACACTCCTGTCCAGTTGGTGGTGGTAATGCACCTTAACGTTGGTTGCCAACCGCCATATAAAGTCGAAATAAGAAGAGAACTGAAGGAGGAGAGATTACTAGAAACTAAATCAGTATACCCTTTTATCGGTGAATGAATTGTAAAATAACATCCCAACGTTTATATCCCAGGACAAATTAGTTAGCAACAGCAAGCTAGCTAGCTAAATTGACATGAATGTTTAATGCTTTTCGACCTGTTCCAAAATTAATATAGTTGGTTCATTTTGATATTTCAACTTGAGTTTCCTGACTGTGTCTGGTGTGGATGGACAAAATCAACATGCGCATGATGGCGCACGCGCCGCTTGGTCTAGTCAGCATGTGACATGTATTGACTCTGGGGGTTGAATACTTATCTAATGAAGATATATTAGTGTTTTATTTTTCATATATATATATTGACTTACAAATGTTATAATTTGTCTCCCACTTTGACAGTACAGAGTATTTTTGTGTAAAATGACAATGAAATCCATTTTAATCCCACTTTGTAACACAACAAAATGTGGAAAAGGTGAAGGGGTGTGAATACTTTCCGAAGGCACTGTACCTAGGTATTAATGGGCATTCAGACTCTCATGTCCAGGCAAGAGTAATGATGTCACATTCTTTCGCCATTACCAGGATCCTAGCAGCCTTGACTGCACATCATTAGTATTATGACTCGGGATCGATCTGCCTTTCTAATTATTATTGTTGTAAAATGTTAGGAGGAGGAAATGTGGCCCATATAGTGCATCTCTCTCCCTGACATTTCCACCTGCCTCATCTACCTCTTTGCCACAATGAGTTTGCAGTCTGTGGAAAAACTTTGAAGTGGATTGAGATAAATATAAAAACGGCACAACCACCGAAGAATAGGCCTTTTGCTTTCATTCCACAGATGTTTTTTCGCTGCCGCTTTTTTCATCCCTTATAGTAAATCCATAATTGGACATTTTCTCTGCTTAGCTGTCAATCTGACTCATAATGTACTTTTCATTTTCTCTCTTGCATGGTGAGGGAAATGGAGCATTGTCTCATGTTCAAGAGTGAGGCATGGTCAGAGGACTTATCTAAATTGAATATCTGCTTTGTTTTGGGTTATAATGAGATTGACACAGTGAACATGGGGGTCCTTTCCGTAACTGACGGCTCATCTTTTTGAATGGGTGACAGATAACAAAAAAATATGATTTGTGAAAGCACTTGACAAGCCTATGTAGGAATATTCCACCCTAACAATGCAGCAATAAAGAAAACAGCATGTGCCTATGATTAAAGTGATTGAAATTTCAGCTCAGGCTACAGTTCTCAGAACAGGTTTCTCAGAATAAAGGGTGGGACCTAACACATTTATTTGAAAAGTTTAATGTGTTGTTAGTTGACAGGACATGCAATGTTTTTGTAAAACATTGATTTTTAGAATTTTGTTTGTGGCGTGAATCAACTGTTAATACAATTAAGCATATCCCTCTGGGTTTCATAGACATGTATATTTTATTATTTATCTTATAGTTCTATTTGTATATAGTTACTACTTCCTTAGATAATAAGACCCTCATGGGTTGTACCTAGTTATGCTTGTATTTGGCTAGTGACAGATCTACTCTTTCAACACAGCACCTCTGCTGAAGCCCAATGACACTGCATGACAAATAATGCCTTCAAGAGGTTTTTGCTGGCTTTTCATTCCGGAGGTATGATAGCACAGCCAAAATGGTTATTGAATTGTGTTGTTCCTTTAACTTTGACCTTGTCTTTTGATAATGCCTTCTTTTAGAGGAAATTCGGGAGGTGGGAGAGCAATTGAGAAAAATAACAATGGTCTTACCTGGTAGTGTGATGGTGGTATTATCAGGCTATGCTATGCTATTCTGTCATAATGTTAAATCCACTGTGGTCATCAAGGGCAGTAAAGTGCTGCTCTATTTTTATTAAATATGACGTAATAATAAACGTTTCTTATTAAAGAGGAGATCATATTTAACCTCAAGGTAAGGTTTACTATAGCAAGACAACAGCTCACTATAGACCTACAACATGTGTCAGTTTGGTACAAGACACTACATAATGAGGAGACTGTATTTATGAGCATATTAAACATGCAGAGGGCTGTAGCTAGATGACTGACGGGCAGACAGACTATTGAGAGATCCTACCACTCAGGTTGACTGGAGGGGCACCAGAGCAGTCTCTATCACTGTCACAGTCTCTCAAGACAACATAAGACCACACACACACAAACTAAGAGACCAATCTCATATGTCCATCCAACACACACAGACCATCAGACCATCTTGTTTTCAAAGACAGCCGTAGGCTGTTTCTGTTTTTCTGTGTTTTGCTTTTCAGAGAGGAACATTTGGCCCTATTTAGTTTCGGTAAACAGACCCACTGTTGCGTCTGATGTTGATGGAATGCTTTAACTGTGTCGCACAGGTTCCCTCTAAATTTCATCCTAGATTAATTAAAAATAATCTGTGCTGGATGAGTACCCAATTGGATTTTATGAGCATACCCAAGTTCATTTATTTTCTCTCTTGAGGTTTTAAACATTTGATTGACGTTTTAAACATTTGGGATTGTTTTTCCACCTAAATGAAAACTAGTAGAAGATACATGTGCTTAGTGTACTCACAAGACATCTTGCTAACAGGATTGCTAATTAACAGTAGATAAAACAGAGTAGGTGAGAATCTCTGAGTAGGAATAGATGTGTTAGTTCTCACATGCACTTGTGTTGCAGTAGTTCTGCCAAGTACCTTTGGTGAATATACCTTGTTGAACTGGACTAGGTTTTCATGGAATCTCTTTTCTCAGTATCACCAAAGTAGCTTAACATGTTTCGAAAATGCTCACAGGCCTCCCTCATAACAGGCAACCCTTCATTTGAACTTACCTGATAAGGCAGTGATCCATATGTTGTAAAGGTAGCGTTGTATAGCTTGTAAAAGTATCAAATAGTTTTTGTCATAATATCATGATCACAGTATATCCACCTTTCAAATAAAGAGTTACCGATTGTATCTAGGCTCTGGGTGGCAGAATCTTCAACAAAATCATGGCCTTTTTCTTTGTCTGTCTGGTTTGAAAGGAGCTTGAATGCAAAAAAGAGTTTAACTTTGAATCATTAGAGGGAACAAACAACAGAGAGTGTGTTGTAGGGGGGGGTTTGTGTGGGGTAAAATAGATCTGCCTTCAGAGAGAACTATTAGAGCTAAAGATCGCTCAGGCTGTCTCAGAGCTCAAGCCTTTTAAAAGGTTGAAATGGGTTCTCATGTCTCCATTATCGGCAATTGCCATTGTTTGTTTGTTTTTAATGTAACATGAACCCCTGGTGAAGCTCAAGGCCTTTTTACAGCTCGATATGCGGTTATTGTCAGGCTCCATTCTGCTGAACTGCATGCTGACACCCCTTTCAACCCCCTCTCAGGGAAAGCACTTTGACGAGAGGGAGCACTGACTCTGAGCGCTTGGAGATTAAGTGACTTATAATGAAAACTCACTGGCTTTAGTTACTGTACTGCGCTACTGCAGGAAACGATTGACACACACCAGGAAAAAAGGTGAAAATAAAGTGCAGTCTATCTGGTAATCTACACAAGTCTTACTATTGGCTTTGTCAATAGTCCCCCGTTAGTGGAACCTGTCTCAAGTACAGGGCTTGCTAACTGAGATCCATTGTGGACCTCTACCTGCTACAGAGAGAGAGCTTTGGAACACTGCTGCTTCAGTATCGGCCTAGTGTTTGTGTCCAAGGTCATCTGGCTCATGGCTGAGACCGTGAGCTCTTCCCCCAGTGATGTTAGACCCTCATGACTGAGCAGACTGCTATATTTAGGACACTTTGGCTCAGCTGGCCATGGTTCTTGGTTCCACAGTACCCACATCCCTCCAGGCCTGTCATACTGCTCAGCACAGGGTGAGTGACTCCTGGGTAATTGATTGAGCTGGCTAGCCAGTCAGAAATCACTCTGATTAAATTCCTCAGACTGATCAATGACTTATGTGGACTTTTGGCAGACAGACAACAGTTTGTCCTGTGCTTTCTCTAAAGACATATGAGGAACATTATCTTGTTCACCTTTTACCTTGGCCTTACCTGTAGCTTTACTGCAGTTGGGTTTGAATCCAAATAAGCAGAAAGTAACGTAAAATTGTAATAATGATTAATTCTAACCAAGGCATATGAAGATGTAGCTTAATTGAAACTGCCTTTAAAATACATAAAATACCTTCCATGATTACTGCAATGCTTGTTTCATTGAAATTCCATTCCTCCTGTATGTTATCCACCTGTTATAGATTGATCCACCTCTTTCAACACCAAGTAATCAGTTAACTTTCCCTTCTGCAGTACACAATGGTATATAGGGTGTGGAGCGCACAATGTTTTTCTCTCACTGTGTCAGCCCAGTGGTTGGCTTGGCAGTAGGGGCCAACGACTTTGGAAGAAGTCCTATTTCTCCGGATTAGACTGTTCCAGGGGGAGTCAGGAGGAGGTGAGAGAGCCAGTCAAGAGGAAAGACTAGGCAGCTCATCTTCCCCAGAGGCATTTGAAATTACCCTGCTAGTTTTATAGTCCAGCTTAGACCAGACTCTCCAGCCCCCGGAAGAAACTAGTTCAACCTCCTCCAGTCCTCAGGCCATTCTTCAGCAGTATTGCATTTTCTACACCTCAATGAGAAGCATTTTGGTACTTTTATGCAAAGGAAAATGTATGAGATATAGGGCTAGCTAGCACTCTGTTTCACTGCCATATGGATAATAGTTAAATATCTGGTCTGGAAATCCTTAGGATCCCAATCTCTGTGGTGGGTGTTGAGGAGTTGTTGACAGACAGGGTTGTGTGCCCTCCCCCTTAGCTCCTGTGTCTGGCAACCCTTTGCGAAGGTCATCTCTAGAATTGGAAAGTGCACTTTGCGAACGAAACCGATGCAGGCCACAGATACCGCAGTGTTTATCTAATCTTGTATCAGCTGCTGTAACGAAGTACAAACACAAAGTCCTGAAATCAGATGGGAGCTTAGAAGCTTTTTTCCTTTCAAGGACTTGATATATTTCATCGAGGCAAGTCGGCTGGGGTTGATTTTGCTCAAAACACTCACAACTGTAGTTCATGGTGAAGGTCCCTGGATTACAAGCCAGCTAACTCTCCCTGCAACCCTACTCCTCCATACCTTGGTGTTCTGATTCACATCCCCTGATTTCTCCCTGTTAAGCAAATGAGTGCTCCAGAAATTGACTGCAATTTCGCTGGGTTGCTGGGGACCCTGAGTAATTGTCTGGGAGCTGAAGCAAGACCTAGACTCTGGGCTGAATAATGATGGTCGTACATTGACTGAGGTCTTAAATTAAGGGTACTTATCTTAATTGAACATCTGAAATAATGTTTTATTTACAACAAAGGAAAGGTGCAAGAGAAATTAACCGATTGCTAGTGCTGTCAAGCGCTCGCCTCTCCGTCATTTGCTCTCGTTTGCAGAGCTGCGGTACATTACTGATGAACTGGCTGTGGCTCACACGTTTGCAAAAGTCAAGGTCATTATGGAATCAGGTTTGAGTTACTGTAGGGGTCACCATGTTCAAGTGTTGATAACTGGGAAATAATCATCTTAAATGGTTGTACTCTGTATGTGTTGAATATTATTACACTGGTATTGTATAGCTTATAGCTGTAGTTTTAGGCTCATGTTTTAGTTATGAGTGCATGGTTGTTATAGTCTGCAACCAGTACTGATGGTGGGAGGAAGAATGGTGTGGCCAGACATATTAAGTAATGTGGCAAAGGACAAAGAAAAATATCCATTACTTTTCCAGTTGATTATAATGCCACTGTTTCCCATCAGAACTAATCAACTGAATTGTACTGCAGTCAATGTGATTTCACTTTCATCAAGGTGATTATGCTGATTAAACCACAAAATGTCATACCCCCAGTAACACCTTCTGTGAAATAATGTCACTTGAAGATTTATATATTGGATATTTGACCAAAACCACTTCTTTGTTACTGCAGTGATAACATTAAATTACCAGTTGAGGAATAGATTGGTGAAGATAGCATTTAGCACACAAAAATCCTAATAATTTGATTACAATTTCAAGTCATTACACTTATACATAAATGCACAAGGCCTATTCAGTGCTTTCCTCTCAACAGCAATTTTAACAGCTATTTTCTCTCTTAATACATTCAGTAGGAGAAAAACCCCAAACACGATTGCACTTAGGGCCCCCAAAAGTCTAGGGCCGGCTCTGATTGCATGTGTGGGTATGGATGCGGGTACACAGACCCGCGAGCCACTGCGGCCCCTCGTAATGAGTTCAGAGTTCTTGTGGCCCCCACCCCCATTGAATTTGCCCATCACCTTCTAATGAAGTACGCCAATACACATTGGTGTTGGGGAGTGTATGTCTGGCACAACATTATCATCATGAACGCAATCAGCAATTAGATTATTGCACTCTGCACAAGAACTTTGATAGAGTTACATTGCACAGTGGGTTATGTATTATGTATGCGTTTCCTCACAGTATCACTTAGACATTTGAACAATATTCCATCCATCTGAAGTTAGAGATCAATCCTGAACTTTTCCCCTTTGACTGTACTGTCAGTCATGTCTGTTCCCTGTAGAGGGTAGTATATCAGAAAGCAGAGGGAGGCTGCTCCATGCTCCAGCAGGATGGAGATAAGAGTAGAGGAGTTAGTGGGGACGGGGAGGGCCCCCAGACCTCACCCCTGACCACGGCTGATAGATGGTCTTCAGTTCAAGGATAATATTACTCTCACACACGGCTCTGACAAGGGGAGACTCATTGCACCTTCTTCAATTAAATAAAGGTTAAATAAAACAATTAAAATTAAAATCATAGGGACCTTGATTGTGCTTTTTTTCTCAGTTTTTCAAAACTCTTGAGGGACCATTCTAACCCCACTCTGTTTTTAGGACCAACTTCTGGATTACAACCCCAAATTTCTTACTGAGATTTAAAGGCCTCTTCCACACGTTCACTACTCTTAGTGCTTGGAAGTACTTAGGGCTGTGGTTTTTTCCCCAAGTGGTTTCTCTTACCTAACCTCTAATAAATAATGTTTTAGTGTCAGAGTGTATCCTGTGTGGTGTGATACTTGTTTTTGTGTCGAAAAGAAGGTGAAAAAGTAGCTTCTCCCTGACTCCCACTCCCATCTCCCCATCTCCCTGTGCTCCTTCCACAACTTCCCCTGGAGTTTGCAGACTCTCATGGTGACAAATGGAGCATCTCTGGCTCTGCGTTTGACTCCAGGTAGATATTTCTTCATTTTCTGTCAGCCTGGGCTGTTACAGTGCTTCTTTAGACTCACACGCTAATGAAGTAGCAGATGCTGGCAGTCTCCCCACCCCCTCCAGCTCACACTTTTTTTTTCTTGTGGCTGCAAACTCCCAGCTCGGTGCTAGCTACCTCCCACCTGCCTATTTGTTCCACCTGAACCAAATTAAATCAGATGGAACTGTCAAAGAATGATGGAGGCCCACCTGAGCAGAGGGGCCCTGGAGCACCACAGCCATGGAGCCCTAGGCCTCCCCAGGCATGAGACACTGCCTGTTGAAACTCCTATAAAACAAACTCTCTGAAAAAACAACCCTAACTCAGAAGCAACAAAGACAAATAAATAAAAGTCTAACTGTGTTTTCTCAGTTTCGATTGATTTGTTTTTCACTTGTATTACTCCTCCTCGCTTCTACCCATTTTACATAAATAATGTTGATTTCTACAGTCTGAATGTAGTGCTATGATGAATTCCTGTGAAGAATCACATAATGGGGAAGGGAGACAGTGTCCTGAAATGTGCCCTCACACTGATCACTTCTAATTCACGCCCACTACCTGCTCTGCTGCCTTAAGCAATTTAGGCATGACTAGTCAGGCTTGGCTTAAGATCACTGTGTCAAATCATAAAAAAAAAATCTTAATGTTAATTATGTTATCGAGCCTAGAAATTCATGGAATGATTAATGTCAGATCATTATTTTATTAAGGGAGGAACACTACTGAAAAGGTTTGGGGGTTGGAAGAGGAATATAATTATTATCGATCACCCCCCACTACTCACACCCCCCCATATTGAGTTACTGGTCTGCAGTGCTTAAGTCATTTGTAATGGGCATTCACCATCCTATTCTGTGATGGCTGGATAATGTGATCAAGAGCATTTTAAGCTGTTGTTATTATTCCTCTGAAATATATCACACTCAGAAGCCTCTTTCCTATTTGATTTGATTAGAAGAGTGAACTGCCATGCTAGTTTTGTTTGCATCCTGCTGCAGACAGTTGACCTTGACATGGCAGACTTGTCCTACAAGTTCTATCTTCTCAAAATACACGGTGTATGACTCAACATTCTGTGGGAAACAAACAAACAGCACTGCCAAGCTCTTCTGTTCTCTGTGACTCAGAAGAACACTCATACAGTGCCTTTGGAAAGTATTCAAGCCCTTGACTTTTTTCACATTTTGTTACGTTACAGCCTTAGTCTATAAAATTGATAAAAAAATCATCAATCTACACACAATAACCCATAAGGACAAAGCGCAAACAGGTTTTTATAAATTTTTGCAAATCTATTAAAAATCAAAAACAAATACCTTATTTAAATAAGTATTCAGACCCTTTGCTATGAGACTCGAAACTGAGCTCAGGTGCATCCTGTTTCCATTGATCATCCTTGAGATATTTCTACAACTTGATTGGAGTCCACCTGTGGTAAATTCAATTGATTGTACATGATTTGGGAATACACACCTGTCTATATAAGGTCCCACAGTTGACAGTGCACGCCAGAGCAAAAACCAAGCCATGAGGTTGAAGGAATTGTCCGTAGAGCTACGAGACAGGATTGTGTAGAGGCACGGATCTGCAGCATTGAAGGTCCCCAAGAACACAGTGGCCTCCATCATTCTTAAATGGAAGAAGTTTGGAACCACCAAGACTCTTCCTAGAGCTGGCCACCCAGCCAAACTGAGCAATCGTGGGAGAAGGGCCTTGGTCCGGAGAGGTGACCAAAAACCCGATTCTGACAGAGCTCCAGAGTTCCTCTGTGGAGATGGGAGAACCTTCCCGAAGGACAACCATCTCTGCAGCACTCCACCAATCTGGCCTTTGTGGTAGAGTGGCCAGACGGAAGCCACTCCTCAGGAAAAGGCACATGACGGCCCGCTTGGAGTTCCACAATACACACTTAAAGATCATGAGAAACCAGATTCTCTGGTCTGATGAAACCAAGATCAAACTCTTTGCCAAGCTTGTAGCGTCATACCCAAGAAAACTTGAGCCTGTAATCACTGCCAAAGATGCTTCAACAAAGTACTGAGTAAAATGTCTGAATACTTATGTAAATGTGATATTTCTGTTTTTTGTTTGTAATAAATTAGCAAAAATGTCTAAAAATGTGTTTTTGCTTTGTCATTATGGGGTATTGTGTTTAGATTTATGTTGGAGAAAAAAAACAATTTTAGAATAAAGCTGTAACGTAACAAAATGTGGAAAAAGTCAAGGGGTCTGAATACTTTCCGAAGGCACTGTATGCCTAATGTGAAATTAGAATCATAACTGATTTTGTCTGACTACTAGAATATTAGGTAGTATACTAGTAGCTAGTAGTTAATAATACTATTATTAGTACTTTTATGATTGAATCAGTATTTTAATTTGCCTTTGAAAACTGTGGTACTTACACAGTACTAGATTTGCTGTAACTGTCTGAACTGAAAGAGAAACATCTTCATCTCAGGAGTAGCCAAGAGTATTTCCATGAACAATAATAAATGCGAAGATATTAAAGTGCTGTCAGGAAGCATTGTCTCTGAATACCGCCACATATTGTTGGAATACACTCACACTTACAGCTCACAGTTGCCGCTGACAAACTTAGTAACACTCAGTGTGCAGTGTGAGGTTCTGTCAGAAACTCTGGCATCAAGAAACATATTTATTTCCTCCCTGCCTCTTGTCCCAGGGGAGCTGTTTAGTATGAAGGCGGTGGTTTGTGGCAGTGAGGGTTTTGCACATTTCGAAAATCAGAAGTGTGCACGTGGAAGCTGAGTGTTAGGTGGTGGTGGCAGTGAAAGGCGAACCCTTCTGTGCTCTGATGTGTGGCAGGCAGGACTGGGCGCGGCCGGCCGGCTGGGACGTAGGAAGGAGGTGACAGCTGAGTGCTCGCCCTTGGGCTCCCCAGACACTGGCACGAGGAGGGGGAGAGCTGCTCACATTCTGCTGAACCAGCAGCCATCGCTCCCCACTCACCACTGCTCTCTTCTCCTCTGCTCTTTATGGTGGAGCAGCCAGGTCACCTTCTCTGGACAACGTAATAGTGGGGCGATTAAAAAAAAAAACGGGGGAAATTAAGTGGTATAACTTGAGCTGGGCTGAGGCTCAGGGACAGTGGGGCAGATGTACAGCTGCTGAGGACACATCAGTCTGCAGGTCTGACAACTAGAGCTAATGCCTAATACAGCAAGCTTAATATGTTTCTGCTGTCTGGGATAAACACACACATAAATAAGCTTTGGCACTTATGGCTCATTAGCAAGCAGGTCACCTTTTTCAAGCTGCGAGTGTGATTCATTTAGATTGGAACAATAAAACAGAAAACATAGCTTCAAGCTGAGATAACAGGGACCGAGAGGGACAACAATAACAACAACAACATAGCTTGACTTGATCACAATATGGAATCATTTCCTCATTGTATTCTAAAAATTACAGGCTTATGGCGATTTTTGTTTTTACCAAATATTTTGCAATTAGACCCTTTCAATAGGTAGTTTTGTTTAAACCCAATAAACTCAGTAACAATGTAAATCAGATGCCTGTTTGTTTTATAACGGGCAGAAACACTATATAGGTTGTTGTTGAGGATTTTGATAATGGAGGTGGTGGTGGTGGTCAGGTTTACTAATTTAACTAGAAACATTAGCTGGAGTGTTTGAAAGGAGACATGTTTTGTATTTAGGCCTAGGCTAATATAATGTATTTTGTAGCGGATAATACCTTCTATGTATATTCCTATCACTGTTCTGTGCATTGGCCTGTGTGCCCAGTACAGGCCCCAATATTCTATTTTTAACTTTTGTCTCCCTGGATTGTTGTTTATGTTCTGTTTGTGCAGTTGTTTCCCCTATAAGAAACTGTCTGTGTGTGTATTCTTTGAAACAGTACTGTTTTGCTTATGTAAGACACTCTGACATGTCTAAAATAACTATTTGGGTGTTTTTGCTGTGACTGGCGTTTTAGCGTGGTTTGCATGCTGGAGCTCTCTGTGGAACAGGATGATGGTCTGTGGCAGCCAGACAGAAAGGGAGGGCTCTACTGGGACTCTTAGTGTCTGTATAGCAGAACTAGTGCTAACCATAAAAGGTGGCCACTTCATGCACCTCATACAAGCATGTTTTCGTACTAGTACATTTAAGCCCCGGTCACAGTTAGGTTTTTGAATTGTAGAGGTCATTCTGAAGAGTTATTTAGCTGTTTCTATTCTTAAGTTTAGTTTTTGCGTCTTTTACTTTTGGTTTTGTACACCAGCTTCAAAGAGCTGAAAATACAATAATTTTGGTTCTGGAAAATGTATTTCATAGCGGTTTAGATGGTATAATGATTCTCTACACTATACTTCCTTGTTTTGTCACATAAACTGAAATTTGGCGAACGACATCATATATACAAAGGTATGTGGACACCCCTTCAAGTTAGTGGATTCGGCTATTTCAACCATACCTGTTGCTGACAGGTGTCGGGGGGGAAAAAATCGAGCACATAGCCATGCAATCTCCATAGACAAACATTGGCAGTAGAATGGCCATACTCAAGAACTTTCAACGTGGTACCGTCATAAGATGCCACCTTTCCAACAAGTCAGTTTGTCAAATGTCTGCCCTACTAGAGCTGCCATGGTCAACTGTAAGTGCTGTTGTTGTGAAGTGGAAACGTCTAGGAGCAACAGCGGCTCAGCTGTGAAGTGGTAGGCCACACAAGCTCACAGAACGGGACCGCCGAGTGCTGAAGCGCGTAGTGCGTAAAAATGGTCTGTCCTCGGTTGCAACACTCACTACCGAGTTCCAAATTCCATCTGGAAGCAACGTCAGCACGAGAATTGTTCGTCGGGAGCTTCATGAAATGGCTTTCTATGGCCGAGCAGCCGCACACAAGCCTAAGATTACCATGCGCAATGCCAAGCGTTGGCTGGAGTACCGTAAAGCTTGCCACCATTGGACTCTGGAGCAGTGAAATCCTGTTCGCTGGAGTGATGAATCACGCTTCACCATCTGGCAGTTTGATGGACGAATCTGGGTTTGGCAGATGCCAGGAGGACGCTCCCTGCCCGAATGCATAGTGCCAACTTTAAAGTTTGGTGGAGGAGGAATAATGGTCTCAGGCTGTTTTTCATAGTTCGGGCTATGGAAGCATGTCCCCGCAGCAATGTTCCAACATCTAGCGGAAAGACTTCCCAAAAGAGTGGAGGCTGTTATAGTAGCAAAGGGGTCACCAACTCCATATTGATGGCCATAATTTTGGAATGAGATGATCGACGAGCAGGTTTCCACATACTTTTATAATGTAATGTATTCGAATATTAGCAACCAGGAAATGGCGGAGTGATTTCTGCATAGTGGATCTTTAAAGCAACATAGTCTAGCTACATCCTATCATAACAAAATAATAGTGTACTCCAAAGAATCAATGTTTCATTTTGTACTGATAAATCTGTGAAGGAATCTGTTATCTGCCTAACACATGCTGCACTATGAACAGGAGACTGATTGGAAAAAACAGCATGGAGCCAACATCCTTCTGAACACCCTGTTGCTGAGAGATTGTGCATCAGCCAGCCAGGTCCACTCAGTGACTGCAGCAGAGCAGGCTGAGTGCCCAGCCCAGCCTGGTATCCACACAGGGCTCACATATGGCTTGGACTCAGCTCTACTGCCAGATCTCCAGTGTTGGGAGAGGAGAGGGTGAATCAGTGCTGGGTATTGTGTGGGCTGCAGCTGGCCCTTTGAAACCTGGCACTGCCTCCTGTTTCATCACAGTACTGTCAAACTCACTTACCACGGCTGGTAATGGTATTCTATCTGAAAGTGTTCAAGTTGTGGCCCAAGGTACACATGGTTGTGTTTGCCGTCTGTCAGTCATCATATGTCTTCTCACACCAGTTATTTCTTTATTTCACCAGGCAGCAGTGTGAAGGGTCCTCACGCAACTTATTTCTTTATTTCACCAGGCAGCAGTGTGAAGGGTCCTCAACTGGTGCAAAACAGAGCTGTGTGTTGATGTGAGCATCTGTGGAGGTGCAGGGCTGAAGTGAGTGTTGAGGGAATAGCTGGAATGGAAGGGAGCATCAAAGAGATTTGGTTATACAGTAGTTGTAGCATTCATTTTCTTGCCATTTTGAGTTAATCTACCTCGCACATTACTATTTTACAGCATTGAAATTGATACAGTGGAATACACACATCATAATCTGTTAGTCGTGACTGGTTTTCTAAGGCAGTGGGGCGAGGGTCACAATAATGTTTTTGTGCAATCACCTCCACGTAACCTCTCTGGCCCAGCATCCCCACAGCCACTGCCAAGCTGCTGTCTGAGAGGGGCACACACACACACACACACACACACACACACACACACACACACACACACACACACACACACACACACACACACACACACACACACACACACACACACACACACACACACACACACACACACACACACACACATACACACACACACACACTTTTGCCCATTAGAGCTGTAATGTGAACATATAAACATCAATGGCTCCCCCAGTGGCAACTTTTAAGATTATTTTTGAATTCTCTGTGTTCAGGGAGCTTTATGCTGTTTACTTCTATAATAAATAGATACATCAGCTGGCATTGCTGAAGCCAACCCTCTTCTGTTCTTTTATTAACCCATTGGTAACCTTGCTCGAGCAGAGGTTTTAACTCGGCACAAAATAATCTTGGTGCAATGCACATAATTATGGATTCCCTGGAATAGTGTCGTCAGATGAGTAATCTCTATCTGTTCCAAACGAGATGCAGATTTACCAAATGTACCAACTGCAGAAGGAATAGTGTCGTCAGATGAGTAATCTCTTATCTGTTCCAAACGAGATGCAGATTTACCAAATGTACCAACTGCAGAAGACACTTTTTTGTACTTCTGTAATTATTTGTTATTTTTTTTGCCAGACATATATTTTTAGACTGCTGAAAATGGCATGTTTTATATCACTAACATTTCCTAAGCCGGAATGCATGTATATTTCCTTTACTCCTCTTCTTTCCCCCATCCAGACAGTTTTCTATTTAAGCTTTTATTCCAGTAACAGAAAAAGAAAGCTCTCTGACAAAATGGCTTCAGTCTATCTCAGTATATGTGGTATTTGAACCCAAAAGAAGGTTATCTGCGGATTATGAGAAATTAGAAATAAAATGCATAAATGAATCAAATGAGTGGCAGAAGCTAAATAAGTTTGGGCAGCGCTTCGCCCACTGAGTGCTCTGGCTGGTGGGGTCGGGTACGACGGGGAGAGGAGGGTGCTGCTGTTGTTAGCTGGGATGGGGCTACAGAGTTGACTAAATATAGATTACAGTAATTTACTTTCAAACAACTCATTTTCTCTGTTTGACACGTCCATTAACCCAAGCTAAAAAAATCATTAATTTTTCACCAATGAAGACATTAGTCATTTGAATGACTTTCATTACTGTCTGCTGCACAGGCGAAAGGGAGCAAGATCTCACTGCCCATAGCCATCTCCAGACACATGCACACACAGAGAGATAGAGACTCACTAGCTTCTCTATCGTGGCTTATCGGGGGCTTTATTGTTCCACACAATGCTGGGTAATTAGGTGTCCTCTGCTATGCCTGGCTCTTTTTTTTTAATTGATGAGAAATAGACCTGTCAGTATTTGGGCACAAGAAAATTCAACAAATGGTAAGCAGTATGGTTTTCTTTGTATCCTGGTGGTGCTTTGCATTGATTTCTCTTTAGTTTTTCTCTCTTCTCTTTCAACTTGACCTCTACCTCTAAATGTGTGGCAGAACTCCGAAATTGCATGTGTAAAAAGACGACTACCACTGTTATTCAACTGAACTGAACTGATGAGACTCGTTGGCAGAGGAAGCAGTGTGAATTATCGCGCTATATTAACAACAAAGATATTGATAATGCTCATTAGTGTCAAGCTCAAATCATCATTTAATTTTTCTAAATGTTTTGTGGCTTCCTTGCTCAGTGATATACTGCAGGCTGGGCTTGAAAACAACACCAGCAGCATACAGCAACATAATGTGTCCTTGTGAATTTCAAGGTCACTACCTCAATATGGTTGAGAGGGAGAAATCTCTTCAGGTTAATCCCTACATTCCTGACCTGTCAGCACGATGTCACATAAAACCAAGAGGAAGGGAGAAGGTGCTAGAACACTCAGCAGAGATCCAAACACCTGGCTCAGTCCCAGCCCTAACCCCCCACAAATACAGAAAAACACTCACAGACAGCACAGACAGGCAAACAAATAAGAAGAGAACATAGGGCTATTAAAGGGCCGGTGATGGGGTCATGGTTTTAGGAACAAGTCCAACCACAAGCTTAGACAGAAACAAAACAATATTTTTTTATTGAGGGAGTAACTGCAAGGTGTTGTGCTGAACAACAAATAATTGCCCTCTAGGGTTATACCCCTACTGCATCTTTTGAATGACTTTAATGCATCTAACTGCAGTAACACTTTAGACAACTTCAGATCAGGTACTCATTGTACAGACAGATAGACACAGAGAAGTCACACTTTCAAGCCATCTTTGTTAAAACGTGGCATGCAGGCATAGATGCTTAAATTCCTGTTGGAGAACTATAGTTAGTCTGTCTGACGACCAACAAGACATTTACTGAGCTTCATATTACCTTGGCTGAGGGGCTCTGGCTTACATTGAGGAGTATATTATCTGGATATGATGGGGGGGTCATTCATAGCTGTCATGCCTGGCTGATATATTTCCCAACCTGTCAAATCCAGCGAGGGAAAGAGGAGTGAGACACCACCTTCACCCTCTCCTCTGGTTGTGGAGTGTCATGTCAAGGTAACCGGCTGTTAGGAAATACTGCAGCATGCAGATCAAAGAGAATCCCTGTTATACAGCACTTCTCATTTACTGCACTTTCGACAGATCAAACACTCAAATATGTGGTGGCATGGGTTGAATATTGTACCTTACAAAATCACTCTGAAGCAGAAATACATTGTACATTTGTATTTTGTCCAGCAGGTAAAACATTAAATGTTCAGTAACCATTGCATAGTTCCTTAACTATAATTATGATTACATTTTAGTAGTTTAGTGAACATGATGTAAAAATAGCATAGCGTGGCTATTCATAGATTTTGACATTCTGAATTCGTCAAAAGAAGACAGAATGCATTAGGGTCTGTTGTATAAATAGATAATGGATCGGAGCGAGATATTATATTTATCCAACTCAATAAAGCAAGACGAGGAAGATAATTCTATCCTGAGTCACAGAGATAATGATATCTGGCTCCAGCCCATTACAGGCTGCAGCTCTTTAAAAACCCTCTTGCTCTCACCATATAGAGAGGCTGGGCTGTTAGGAGACTCCTGTGGCCTGCCTAAGCCCAGGACTGCTTGAGTCAGCCCTCTGCTGTTCCATGAAAGTCACCTTCCCATGCTCTCCATCCCCACACTGGGGTTAGGGGAGGGAGGATTTATTTGCGTGGTTCCAGAATTCCAGGGGCCAGGTGGGCTCGTTACTCATGTCAAATGGAAGTTGTGAGTACAATGACAGGCCTTACGACTGGTTGCTGCCATCAGATTAATTTCGCCCCCTATTAGCATAACGAATAGCTCATTTCAAGTCATATTAAAACACTGCAGATCAATTAGCCATAAGAGCTATAACCTTGGCCCAGGGAGTGGTGGTGGGAAGTCTGAGCTGCTACCTGAAGCTCTGGCCCTGTTCTGATGAGCCCTTCCCAGCTTTCCTTACATCTCTCTCCCTCCACTGCCATTCTCCTGCCCTCAGCACACATGTACTGTAATCCTAGCAAACCCCTTAGAAATGGCTACTTTCAGCTGACTCCCTATGGCGTTGTGTGCTTACACCATCACATTGCCGTTTTCTTTAACTTTGTCTTCTGACATGGTGAAGTGGTGTCTGTCTCTTGGTTGAATGTTGCACTTAGTAGTAAAAATACAATTTATTTGAACAAAGTATACATTTGTCTCAAATCCACATTTGAGGGAGTGCTCCAAAAGGCTTAGCCAGTGTGTGACAAACAAATGTGAAGACTAGGCTACTTTGTTCAACTTTGTTATACTTTGTGTTTGGTGGTCCTCTTTGGTCTGAAGCACTAAACTACTAAAATCACTTGTACAACTTTGTCAGCCATTCCATTCCAATTTGTACCTCTTTGAATACGGCTGATAAGAATGGATTATTATGAGTTTCTTAAAGGCATCTACATAATCCCTTGACAAAGCTTTGACGTCTTTGCATGGTGTTCTTCACTTAAAATGTAACGCTAAATGATGTGTTTTGTGCTCTCGCTACATTTGACTCTGTAAAGTCGTTCTAATCAAGACTTCATAGACACATGATTTGAGTCCCTGCTGTTCAACAGATCTGAAATTCTCTGAAGCAGCAGTTCACTTCTTCCAAGGTCCCAGCCCCTCTCTGTCTGATTGCAATAAAAACACCTGTGATTGGATTGTCTCTGATTGAAATGATGTGGGTCTACCAAAGTGATGGCCCCACGTTCCACAGAACAATGGAGGGTTTCACTTTTTTTAACCACACGTTATGCACCACCATCTCAGAGATTTTCACCCACTGAAAGCCAAAAAGTGGCATTGCCTTTATGTGTGTGCCATGTGATTGTATGTGATACTGACAGTGATTTGATGTTATTTCTAAACAGCAAACGGAGACCATTTGTCTTGCAGTCATAAACAGGACTCAAGTAAATGTTTGTAATAGGCTGTTTCTCTATCATTCATATCACTACAGGATAATAAATATGTACAGTGTGGAGCTGCATAAATAGAATTTGCAGAATGAGATTGATACCACACTGGCATTAGTAAATGAATTACTGTCGTTATTGAAAACCACGCTCTTGCACATTACTCTTCTGGTGTTGAAAACAAGAAGGGTTCAATAAAAAGTTAGTGTTTAATGTTTAACTTCATGCTCTCCCAACTAAATCAGTGTTTGATAAAGAATAGTTCTCAGGTCCATCACCAAATCTATTGGGAACGCTTTTACAGTGTTTAGATGCATTGCAGTGTGGTACAGTATTTATGGAATGATGCATGGTGGGTAATAATGAGGTATGAGAAAGACATTATTCAAGTAGAACAGTATTATGGTATAGATAGATTATAAATTAGGATTCAGTAGGGCATACATACTCGAAGACATGGGAAATATTAGTATTATTCAATATTATTCATCGAAAACAATGTAATGAGCCGGCTATTCAGACTCAGTTGTGGAGGAAACTCACTTTGAACTGAAGTTGAACTACCGTAGATGTGGAAAGTTTCACAGTAAAACTGGGTCATCAATTTGCTTTGGAAAAAAATAATGGGGTCAGTCAACAAACATCACTTTCCTTTGAACCATCAGTAACAGTCTCTTTCATTGCACACTATTCTCTAATGAAACAGAAGTGATGCCTAGAAGGCTCTGCATGAGTGGTGAAGATCTCAGCTGCCCTCGTCTACGATCTTGTTTTGGCTTGTGCTGAGCCTGGAATGACAGCCATTTGTGTTTGCAGTTGATGTAGTAGTGACTCCCTGGGCCCTCAAACCCATTTTTCCTACCTCTGTGTTTGGGGGCGAAGGGAACCTGACATCGTCCCACAGGTTCCTTTAAAGGTGTATTCATTTAATCTTTTCTTAAAAAGATTTTGGTGCGAGGTCACAGATCAAATCAGGGCTGCTTTCCGACTCGGTGACCATTTAATCAAGCTCGAGTCCATTTGCAGTGCTCTTTCACGCTACCTTTTGTTCATGGTGTGCAAAGGTGATGTCATTCAACACAGACCTAAGAATCCCATTCCTCCAAGCTTTAGAGGTTGGGTGGGTGACTTCCACTCAACCTTTAGAGTACAGAGGATTGGTGTATGTCCGTCCTTGCTTGAAATGCGTCCCTGAACATTTACTTCTACTTCTTCTCTGACTGGCAGTATTTAAAGAGATCATTCAGTAAATGTAGACTTTAAAGCATCTATCTTATTACATTATGTTCACAGACAGGTGTCCTGTTGCCTGAATCTGATTCCATTATTTGGATGTTCCTTGCATTATGATACTAAAAAGGGTTTTATCTGATGATTTATCAGACGGAATAATCATCAGACATACTCTATTTGATGACATGGTCAGGTCAGGCAGAGGTCGGTAATCTAGATTAGGGACAGAGGCACAGGACGGCAGGCAAGCTCAGGGTCAGGCAGAGTGGTCAGGCAGGCGGGCAATGGTCAAAACCAGGAGAGCGAGAAAAAGAGAGGCTGGGGAAAAGCAGGAGCTGAGAGAAAACATTGGTTGACTTGACGAACTGGCAACAGACAGAGAACACAGGTATAAGTACCCAGGGGATAAATGGGGAAGATGGGTGACACCTGGAGGAGGGTGGTGACAAGCACAAGGACAGGTGAAACAGATCAGGGCGTGACAATGTGATTTACCTAATACATGAATCATTTAAACAGTTTTTTGTCGTTCAAATTACTTATTTAACCTATTGTGATTGATTGTTGTTTATTTAAACTGCCAATCATAGGCCAACAGAACTAATTACATAGTTTTAATGTATATTTAAAGCACTGCTGGATTATTACAACTGTGGCATGGGGAGGAAATGATTTGATGTACCTTTTTCAGTTTACTTTGGGTATTTCATAGTTCTTTGTCAGCATGGGGAATTACTACTGTATGCATGTACATGTTGAAAAACTTTTGTTCTTTTGAGGATGTTCCTCATAAAAATGGATAGATATTTTCCGTTTTAGCATGACTGATGTAACATGTACATTTTAGCCCTTCAACAGACATCCTCATTCATAGCAGCTTGCAATCAGTCCATTTCAATTTGAACGCTGGATAGTGGTACAAATACAGGGATCACAATCTCTTCAACAGTAAGTACCTAGTCATAACATTCAGTACCATACACTTTTTATATAAAGTGCACAAACACTGGTTGTAAAAAGGAGAGTAAAATGCTGGATAACCTGCACACACTAAGCGTATCCATTCAGCAGCACGTTGTTGATGGTTTCACTCAGCGGTTGTGTTGCTCCACCATACCAAGGCTGTTTGTGTTTAAGACATGAGAAGTCAGCTCTCCTGTAATCCCCTTATGGCAGATAGGGAATAAACCAGTCAAATCAATCTGATCTCTAAAGTAAACTGTTAATGAGCAATGATTACATACGACTGAAACAACCAAACTCTTTTTCAGCTGCTCATATGTGAGCTTTACTTTGATTTGTTTCCTTTTTTATTTATTTCACCTTTATTTAACCAGGTAGGCAAGTTGAGAACAAGTTCTCATTTACAATTGCAACCTGGCCAAGATAAAGCAAAGCAGTTCGACAGATACAACGACACAGAGTTAAACATGGAGTAAAACAAACATACAGTCAATAATACAGTATAAACAAGTCTATATACGATGTGAGCAAATGAGGTGAGATAAGGGAGGTAAAGGCAAAAAAAGGCCATGGTGGCAAAGTAAATACAATATAGCAAGTAAAACACTGTAATGGTAGATTTGCAATGGAAGAATGTGCAAAGTAGAAATAAAAATAATGGGGTGCAAAGGAGCAAAATAAATAAATTAAATACAGTAGGGAAAGAGGTAGTTGTTTGGGCTAAATTATAGGTGGGCTATGTACAGGTGCAGTAATCTGTGAGCTGCTCTGACCGTTGGTGCTGAAAGCTAGTGAGGGAGATAAGTGTTTCCAGTTTCAGAGATTTGTGTAGTTCGTTCCAGTCACTGGCAGCAGAGAACTGGAAGGAGAGGCGGCCAAAGAAAGAATTGGTTTTGGGGGTGACTAGAGAGATATACCTTCTGGAGCGTGTGCTACAGGTGGGAGATGCTATGGTGACCAGCGAGCTGAGATAAGGGGGACTTGTAGATGACATGGAGCCAGTGGGTTTGGCGACAAGTATGAAGCGAGGGCCAGCCAACGAGAGCGTACAGGTCGCAATGGTGGGTAGTATATGGGGCTTTGGTGACAAAACGGATTGCACTGTGATAGACTGCATCCAATTGGTTGAGTAATGTATTGGAGGCTATTTTGTAAATGACATCGCCAAAGTCGAGGATTGGTAGGATGGTCAGTTTTACAAGGGTATGTTTGGCAGCATGAGTGAAGGATGCTTTGTTGCGAAATAGGAAGCCAATTCTAGATTGAACTTTGGATTGGAGATGTTTGATATGGGTCTGGAAGGAGAGTTTACAGTCTAACCAGACACCTAAGTATTTGTAGTTGTCCACGTATTCTAAGTCAGAGCCGTCCAGAGTAGTGATGTTGGACAGGCGGGTAGGTGCAGGTAGCGATCGGTTGAAGAGCATGCATTTAGTTTTACTTGTATTTAAGAGCAATTGGAGGCCACGGAAGGAGAGTTGTATGGCATTGAAGCTTGCCTGGAGGGTTGTTAACACAGTGTCCAAAGAAGGGCCAGAAGTATACAGAATGGTGTCGTCTGCGTAGAGGTGGATCAGAGACTCACCAGCAGCAAGAGCAACCTCATTGATGTATACAGAGAAGAGAGTCGGTCCAAGAATTGAACCCTGTGGCACCCCCATAGAGACTGCCAGAGGTCTGGACAGCAGACCCTCCGATTTGACACACTGAACTCTATCAGAGAAGTAGTTGGTGAACCAGGCGAGGCAATCACCTTTGAGTTTCCATAAGAGAGATATTAGTAGTTGGGCTGCAAGTGTCACATACAGGTGTCTCAGCCATTGACCAATCATGTGCTTGTAAAGCAGTTAGCTGCGTTCGTAAATCCTCTCTAGACTGTCAGTGTTTGCTCTGAGCCTTGTCATATTGTCCATTCTGAAATTCAGAGCGTTTTGCTCTCGGAGTGTTCAGAGTGCACTGTGTAGACTGATGACGAAAAAATCTATTTAATCAATTTTAGAATAAGGCTGTAATGTAACAATATCTGGAAAAAGTCTGAATACTTTCCGAACGTACTGTATTTCCAGACACAAATGAGAGAACACCTCATTCATTTTACCAGCAGAGCTGCTAGAGTGTTTTATTGTTATCAAGAGGGTTAATGACTGTAACTGTGTTACTGGCAACAATTTAATTCCGTTTTTTTGTCGATGTTTACTTACACCTGTCATAACAACCGAGTTTAGGGCGTTCGTAAATTCCCCTATTTATTTTGCGCTCTGGCACTCTCACACCAGAGTGCTCTGAAATCGGAGTAGGTTGCCAGGGTGAATTTACGAACGCAGCCAAACTGATGATCCTTATTCATATCCAAGAGTGACACACCTCCTTCCTATCACTATGGCAACTCAGATTCATCAACATAACCTTTTTTTTGTTTCTCTCTTGCACTCTCTCCTCTTTCATTCTGTGTAAACTTTCCTCCCTCCCTCTTCTTCTTGTTTTATCTATGTGGTGGATTCATTAATTTGATCTCCTGGACTGATATTCTCTTTAGCATCTTTATGGGTTTTACTCCTGCATTTAATTAGGCCTCTCTTTTATACTGAAATATGAGAGGATAAGACTGTTTAGATGACTTTATCTATGCATTTATCAGATCCTTTTGGGCACAAATGTTGTGTTGATTCATTTGGTATGGTACTATAGCATCAATGTATTTAAATCTTGGCATGTAAGCCAACATTCATCCTAACTTTGTTTTGTCTGTTGTTCCCACCTGTCTGTGACCTTACCTGCAGTCTTCCTCCACTAATATGTGCAGTGCTAGTATGTGCTGCACATATGGAAGTAATGAAATGACGGTGATCCTACTGTGCTCCTATTTCAGAGGAAAATCTATATCGGAATACAATGTCAAATTTGATCTTGTTAGCTTTTTATGTTATATATTCAGTCAGTTAATATCATGCAGCATGATAGTACTGTAGTTAGTTTAATACAAATGGCATGCCGTTACGTCCGTTGTTAGAAGGAGACCAAGGTGCAAGCGTGGTAGGCATACTTTTATTTTAAGTGACACCAAAAAACAACTAAATGCAAAATGAACGTAAAGCTACATACAGTGCAGAAAGCAACTACACACAAAAAAGAAGGGCTGCCTAAGTATGATCCCCAATCAGAGATAACGATAGACAGCTGCCTCTGATTGGGAACCATACCCGGCCAACAAAGAAATAGACAAACTAGAATGCCCACCCAAATCACACCCTGACCTAACCAAAGGGAGAAATAAAAAGGCTCTCTAAGGTCAGGGCGTGACACATGCTGTACCCTGTCGGGACATGGGTACAATATTTTAGTTTTAAGCCTTTCAATCGAAGAATATTCCCACTCCCAGCGACCGGAGGTGTAAGACTGAATACAAATCAGCATTACATTCTCAACTCACTAATCCCTTTCTTTAACACACTTATGAGTATGGTGTGTCAGTGGATAAATACTCATCAAGAGGTTTTATAGGATGTCTTTTTATCATGGGAAATGTAAACTATCATAGCTACAAGAGCAGTACAAATTGAAAATGTTTGGTTTTCTCCTGTAATTCCCATTTAATGGTATATCCCGCAATGAAATGTTAACAACTCTTCAGTAGGGGCAGCTCACACGCAACAATTTAAAATGTAAACCATGTTACACTATGATTGAATCAAGCATTCCACTAGAACTAGATAACTTCATGAGTGGTGTCATAACTAAGATACATAGTGGTCTGTTTATAGGTGGATGAGGGAACATTTGTTCTAAATGTAATAAGAAACAGCTACAGTCATTCTTTAAGGTATGGATTTGCTGTAAGGTGTGCTGGTTGTAGGTTTTGAGCTTGAAGAATTCTTGGATTTTCTGTTGTGTGTGCTTGTGTTTATTGATTTGTTTTCCTGGGAATCGATGGTGGGTGTGGTGTTTTCCATGGTTATCAGACTGTAATCAGTCAACTGCAGGAAAACCATCACTTTTTGTTACGCATGACGTTGCAAAGGTTACTCTGTGCGTTAATGCGATCATGCATTCAATAAAAAGCAGGCATTTTTGGAGTCATGATGCATTACATTAGCGGAGTGCTATAAAGGCATCACCAAAAGCCATTAGACATCTCAACACATTTTTCAAGTGATGAGTCTGAGTCTATTGTCCTCTTTCTTGTACTTCTGTACATTTAACATTTACATTTGCGTCATTTAGAAGACACTCTTATCCAGAGCGACTTACAATTAGTGCATTCATTTTAAGGTAGCTGGGTGAGACAACCACATATCACTTTACTCTGCTCTCTTGCTTTTCCAAGCTGTTGACACGAGCAGATGCAGCTGAGTTGTCCGTTTCGATCCTTTTTCATAATCTGCAAACAAAGAGGCCCTTGGCGCTAAAACCAGCATGGCTCCATAATAAACTGTGTGCCATGTTTTAACTGTCTCCCTCAGAGGCATGTGGGCAGACACGCAGCGTGCATGTAGATGAGCCCTAGTCTAGAAGATTGCTTTTTTACAGCCTCTCAATCAAAGCCAGAGTGCAAACACTGCAGCAACAGATGGGGGCAGAGTGTACCTCTCGCATTACAATACTCTCCCACAGCCATTGTTGCTGTAGGATGTGCCGAGACACAGAGGGGTTAAAGGAGAAGGGGAAGGAGGGAAATAAAAAGCATGGAGCAGGCCCTACAGAGGCGGCTGATAAATGAATTAGGGTGTTACCTCACGAGTGAGGAGTGCACAGCAGCCAGATTGATATTCTTCAGAGATGTTTAGCCATTCACACTGAGCTCTCTCAGCAGCCGCTGCTGATCCGGCAGGGCTGTGGGGTCCAAGTCCCCTGGGGATCACTGCATTAAAAACGTTGACCTGTGACATCACTTCCTGCCAACGCAGCACTGTTGTCATGACTGTGATGTCCTTGGACCCCCTTGTTGTTGGTCCTGTTGACCAATGTTTTTCCCCCTTCGAATTGGTGTCTATGTTATTTTGGGGTGTGCTATTGTCAAGGCCTTTGACAGTGAGGCGAGGCCGAAAATATGCCTCTGCCAACGGTGCTGGACACTCATTAACCTCCCTCTCTCCTCTCCATCACCACGGCCCTGACATATCACCCTCCAGAGTATCATGAGCAATAAAGCCGTGCTACTTACATTTTTTAATTTGGGCTTCTGTTGATGTGTGAACAGCTGTAAGACTGAATGGCACATCTATCATCTTCCCCCTCAGAATGTAGCAGGGTCAAATGCCATCAGTTACTATCACAGGAAACCCCTGATGCTTTTATTTATTTGGCCTTTTCTCAGATCTGCATATTCATGTGCGTAGTAGAGAGATGAGAGAGCACCTGCTGGTGTGGGCTCTGTGAGATGTCCAGCCCTGTTATTTATAGCCAGGATCCTGGGTTCACTCTTAGATGTTGGCACTTCCCCTCTAGACAGTAATGCATTATTCATCTCAAAATGACTAATATTTCTCCCAATGGCTCTTAGCAGTGTGCCAGGATTGACCAATGGCTGTGTTGTAATTAATGCAGACCGAGCGAAAAGCAAAATAACATATTTACTTTCATGCTTGATATTTTTTGCGCGCTTGACTGAAACACTTCCAGTGGCTAAATCTAAAATAGTCAACTTAACCCACACGCCCAACACCAGGCGTAGAGATGGCAAGACCAGATTGGTTCTCTGCAATGCCCATCTGCCTCCTCACAATATCATTGGTTTTTGACCCCGAGGTTGCTAGGATTTGAAGTTCAAGCTGTAGGATGAAGGTTTAAATGTGGACAGATCACTGAGAGGGAAGGTAAAGGCTCAAACTGTTGAGCAGCTCCATTGGATCACCTTCAGGTAAGCACAGGAACTCATTGTGTGGGAATATATAGACGGATGACTAGACCAGTCAGCATACATACCCCAGCCAGATCAATGGAAACCATTCCCAGAAAAGGGCTTCTCTGTCAGGGAATGGATTCAGTGTGAGAGTGGTTAGTTCAAAATATCTCAGGACGCCATTAGCTGATGCTTTTCAGCTTGTGTGTGTGCTAAGCTCTGTGATGGTATACTTCAGCCTTCATTCCTGTCTAGATGTTCATTGCAATGATGGCATGTTTGGTAATCACACCACCCGGTCTCTGCTGCAGTGCAAAAAATAGATAGACAAATAAACATAATTAAATACATCATAAACATGTCTCAGCACAGGAACAGGATTCCAATCTGGGAGAAATTTGGGCCCTCCGAAGATTTCATTGGAATTTAATGAGCCACAGAATATAAATGAAAAATGTGAACATGTCTGATTAACCTCAGCATAAACTGTGTAATAGGTTGACAGATAGGCTAGAGATCATTTGCTCAGGTACCATTACAGAGGCTTCCACTGCAGTCAGGAGTAGGAGGTGGCCACGTTTCACAAGCTCAAATTATTGATAAAGCTAGTCAGAACGCTCTTTTGCATGTTATTAGACTGCAATCAAAATAACATTTACATGTTAATTTATGTATATTACCCTCTTTTCTGAAGAGATGTGTCAGCTCCCTATACTTAAATAGAAATGTATTCCACCATTCAGCTTGTCTCCTAGTCTCCTCATTTTTTCCCCCTGAAAAGTCATAGAACATAATTGCAAAATCAAATTGATTGAGTTGCAACCTATGTCTTAGCCCAGTAAATTTCCATTAGGCCTAAATGTACAATCTGTAGTTTTATTGACATGGTAGGACTGATGAAGAGGGTTTTTGCATGAGCGAAAATGATTTGTAAGACTTACAAGACAAGACGTATAAGTGGTCTTCTTATTGTTCTGACACTATAGTCTATGTCCAATCACGTTAGTACATTCTTGGAATTTTATATGAGTTACACAGTTTAGTCCACTCCTGTTCTCTATTCAGATTTTAGCCCAAAGGAGGGTTTAGATGCAACTTTGCTTATTTAAGGACTTGACCCTGGAAAATACCCCCAATTAGTGGGAGAATGAAACCATTTAATTGCATTAACATAATGCCTTCTAACGATCATTATGTCCACCAGAATAGTCATGATAATAAAGTAATTACTATTTTGAGAGCACAATTAGCCTCACACCTTTCAGATGCTATAATTACAACCCATACATATAGATGGGTAGTCTCTGTGACTTGGCCTGTGGAGAAGTTGGATGTAGAGTCACCAGATAGGTTGTCAGAGACCAGCCTGTCAGTATAAAGATGTTATGGTGTAGTGACATGGTAAGAATGCCCTTCAAGAGACAAATTGGTTTTCCTGTTTGCGTGAATATTTGTGTTGTTTTTCACACTTTCTCCATTAGAAAAGCTTTTAGGAACAGAGGCAGTTGAAATAGAGAGAGTGAGGTGGTATGAGGGAGAGAGGGAGGAATGAGAAAAACAGATTGGTTTTCATGCCTGGTAGTCAGCGGGCCTGTAAATCTCCCAGGAGCAGTCCGGAAGACAGCAGAAGGTTGATAGTCATCCATCACTTCTGACAATTCCAGCGCTCTGTAGTGAGCTTGACGGGGGACCCTGAGCAAAAATGCTGCAAGAGATGCAAGAGATGGAGAGAGCTGCTAGACTGAGCAAATGAACTCTGCCATGTTTAAAGCAAGAGGAACATCAGTTGGCTCTGAATTAGGTTTATTAATTTCTTGATTTGACCATCTTCTTGGTCCTCGTCTTGCAGCAGGAGACTGTTGTCTGTAGAGGCTGTCATTAGTTCTAGCCTGGCCGTATGAGGTGAGTGGACCTGTAGGACTGGCAGCTCCTCTAAATCATACAGGAGGGAATCATAGAGGGGAAATGCTTCAGTAGGAGAGAAATAGCCAGGTATCCTCAAGAGACCAGAGATTGTACTTAATATTTAGAGCATGGGCATTTCTCTTGCCAAGGTGAATATATTAAAAGCATGGGCTGTCAGTATGCATCGCTCTGCTCTTTACTTGTGTGGATGTTAGTGAAGACACATGTTTGATAGGGGAGGGTTGTGTGAGCACAGACATACTTTGTGGCGCACAGATATCAATATTCCTCATATTTATCTGGTTGAGGGTTTATCCATCTGAAAATTCAGCAGGCGAGAAATGAAGACCAGGCTAATAAAGATAGCTGCATGCTCACAGCATGCGTCAAAGCTCGCTGTGTTTTATTGCCTGAGAGCTATCAAAACACTCTGCCGATTACATTGGAGGCAGTGCAGTCTTTTCATATCTGAAACAGTGTGGCAAGCTGACCATGGAAAACACACACACACAATCAATACATGTAACGCATTCAAAGTATGCATACATATTCACACTGTATATAAGCATCTATAGGCTACATATGGTAACTTAGTTATATGCTGTATATATATGCTTGAAAATGCGCCCATAGCGCTGTAGTGCCGAGTCTGTTATACAAACTATTTTAGCAGTTTTATATTATTATTGCCTCAGCTGTAAAAATGTCCTCAATAGGTTAATGGAATGCTTTTTGAACTCAGAGGGTATTATTGTCTCTCTATGTCTGACCTTCTACATTGTCTGGAGGATATTGAGCTTGACTGTCAGACACTCAAAGGAAAGGCCTAATTAAACTTGTTTGAATCGTACATGGCCATACAATGGATTTATAGATTGCCTTTCACGTAAAGACCCAAAGCGTGAACTTCCTGGTTCTCTGGTTAAATAATAGATACCAATACAAAAGGCTGTGAATGCCTATCCAAACAAAAGGTCTGACGGCTGCTTTAAATGACTGTCACCGTTTCCTGTAATCTGATAGCTCTGAAACAAGACTTTTGAATACATATTGTTTTGAGAAGGAGAAGGAAATTAAAAGCTGACATTTAAAGGCTACCCAGCAGGTCTTCAGATCAATAGTTAGGTATCTAAGACTTCACATTACTTTATTTTACAGAGGACATTTCAAAACAATACAAAACCCTATTTTTGTTTTGTCCATGTGAAGCTCAGGTGGCGACAGGAAGACAACAGGAGATGCCACTGACAGTGTAATATTTTTAACCTGAGGTCAGCGTCCCCTCCACAGGCCGCCACCCTGAGCTGACATTGGCAGCTTGTGAGCGTCCTGTCAGGTCTTCCAAAGAAAAGAGCTCTCCTGCTCCTGCTAATCCCCCACAGGAGACAATCCTGTCCCTCTGCATCTTGAACTCACGGCCATGCATTTTTTTTAAAAATTTTACAACCGGTATGATGAAGGGAGGATAACCACAGGTCATGATTGTGTTGCATTAGACAGGACCTTCACCTCTGGGGCCAATAGAGTAAAGCCTTAGGATTGCAGTGTTCTGACTGTGTGAATCCTCAAAGGCATACCCCATAGCACTAAACGTGTGAAATGTAACCCTTGCCGTATCTTTAGGCTGAGGTCTAGCCCTATGTTTTATAGGGAAGAACTGTGGCTGGCGCCCCTGCGTTTCCCCTCTGTATTCCTGTCTGCCGTGGCATCAGGGCTGTCAGTTACTTCATTGTGAATCTGATGTAGGCCTGGTGGTGATGCTTTCCCAGCAATCGACTGATCAAAGCCTGCTGGAGAGGAACAGGTAGGCTGCCACGAACAATAAGCCTGGGTGTCTGTGATGACTGGAGACACACTTTTCACGCCATTTCGCCCGGTGGGTGGTGCTGTAGATTTCAGCGCGCATACGGGTGCACACCATATACAGTCATTGGTGCACACATTGATCGAGAACGAGCCAAGCACTTGCTCAAGTCTGGATGGTTGAATCTACTCAACACACCGCTAAGCCATAGAGTACTGGTTGGCTAAGCCTGACTACAGTAATGGCTGTTATTATGTTTCATCAGGGAGCCACAAAGATTAAGTAAACAATTGTAATTGCTGAATTCACGTTATGTTTGCTGTTTCATGCAGCCACAGAATTGAAAGAAGCTAAACAAATGATTTTGTATTTGAATTTCTCATTGTTTTAAGTAGAGAGATATCATTCACACAAAGTAATGAGACTGGGTATGTGAGTATTCCTCCAGGATAATAAGGTAAAGTTGACCTCATGTATAGGCCCTCAAACAAATAAATAAGACCAAGGACATACAAAATCCATCAGATTAACCGGTTTTAATTAAGCCAGCATCGCTGATACCAAATTCATTATTGTTAAGAAAAGGAAAGAAAATCACAGAGAGACATGCTCACACACATAGAGCTAATGCAGCTATTTCTACTACTGTACAACTCACACACGTTTAATTTGTATTTTTTTATTTTACCTTTATTTAACCAAGTCAGTTAAGAACATATTCTTATTTTCAATGACGGCCTGGGAACAGTGGGTTAACTGCCTGTTCAGGGGCAGAACGACAGATTTGTACCTTGTCAGCTCGGGGGTTTGAACTCACAACCTTCCGGTTACTAGTCCAACGCTCTAACCACTAGGCTACGCTGCCGCCCCATATCATGCATATCAATGTATTTATACATGATCATTGATCGTACTGACCTGAAGTATTGGTTGGCTTTTTTTTGTAGTTCACATCAGTCACTGAAAAGGGAGGGGTGAAGGCTAGACTCAGTAGTTCTGATCTTAATAATTCATCTCATTGATTGAGAGTATACAGGTATTATTGCATGTTGACTAACCATCACAGTTAAATTAGATTAAATCTAGTCATATTTTTAATCATGCCTTGCTGCACTTCCCTGGATCTCTCAACTTGCACTTCTAGCTAGCTAGATCACATGTTGTGTATTTTTGTTCCATTGGTAGAGGGATTGTATTGTCCGTATAGACTACCACCCCATTAAGAATAGTCTCAGTTCAGTGCTGGTTTCAGTTCAGGAGCTGGGCTCACTGTGGATTGATGTGTATCAAAAGACAGCATTTTGCACCCAAACGCTGTTTGACATAGAGCTATTTTAGTGTGGAGCCTGGACTGGGTTATCAGTGCCTGGCCTGGGAGCTCTGAGTGCTGTGTTTCTGTAGAGGTCAGTGGTTAGGTGAGGGCCACACTTAACAAGCTGACTATGTTAAAAATCTGTGTCCTTGAGCAAGGCACTAAACCCTAATTGCTCTTGTAAGTTGTTCTGGATAAGAGTGCCTGCTAAATTAGTAAATTGTCAAATGTCAAATTGTTTTGGGGGAATTGTTGGGGAAGCTACTCTGAAAATATAGTTGACCAAGCTACCAATTACTTCACACTGGAAGAAGTTAAGCTACACTAAAGCTACCTTTTAATAAAATATAGTTTACTACATTAAAAACAACTTTGTGATAAATTATCATAACTAAGTCTGAAATGTCATAGACTACAAATTGCAATAATAGATCACTCTGGGGTCAGATGTTAACATAACACAAAAAGTGACAATTCGGCAGGTCTGATTATGAAAGAAAATATTTCACCCGTATTTTATTTTCATTTAACAAAAGAAGTGTAGTTCAAGTAGTTAGCTTAACCGCTAAATGTAAAAAAAGTAGTTTACTGAAAACACTACCAAGATTTGAATTTTGTTCAACTACCACCAAGATATGACAATATGTAGTTGAACTATATTAGTTCAAAACTCCCCAACACTGCTTCCTTCTCTACTGCTTACAGTCAACACATTGGAGCTAGATCAAAACATTCAGAAATGTATGAGATAGTAATCAACGTAGAATTTCTTGTTTTTTATTCATTTTACATTATTTTGCCAAAGGTTTCGCCAAAGGCAGAAATCTCCAACGAATGGTTACGTAGTGGTTACACGGTGCTTGTATCTTGGTGTGTGCTGCTGGGTGACAGAGAGACACCTGTTTGGGCTCCGCTCTGGCAGTGACAGGGACATAGGGGGGTTTGACATGCTTCATGGAGATGACAGCTCAGACAGCCTGGATGTTAATCTGTTCAAACTGTTCAATGTGTAATTACATTTCCAGGACAGTGCTCTCCACACCTAGGGAGACGGGCACCCAAATTGGTCCTGGGTGTAGGCAGAGTTTATAACAAGAGTGGTGGGCCTACAGCACCCAACCGCCAGTCAGTCTTCCTGCGTGTGATGAGTGGGCTCCAGGCGGCGTAGGCCACACAAACCACTTAATGACCCCAAAATAAAAATACTCTCCAATTTGACTCCTCTCTCGTCCTCATCTCAATCTCCCATTGGCCTCAATTTATGATGCTGTAGGACTCTGCAGACTGGCGAGGATCGCTGGAGAGTCACTCCTCATGATAGCTAACACAGCTAACACCGCTAGCACAGCTAATACAGCTAGCACAGCTAACACATCCAGATGTGAGCCGCAGCATCAGCAGTACCAGCAGTTTTTGGATGTGGAAAGATTAATGTGTGCATAAGCACAGAGAGGCAATCACGGCTAGTGATGATTTTCCATGATAAAGGACAGGGACACACATGAGCTATGATGCAGTGTAGGGTACATGTGAGAGGCTCGGTATCAGGGAAGTGGATGACGAATGATGACCCTCCAGTGTAGATCTGTCACACTCATGCCACTTCTGTTCCCAGTTAATGCCAGTGAAGGGTGAAGGTTTAAAGGCTTAAGAAATTCAACCCCCCAATGATGTGATCAATCTGAGAGCCAAACCTTACAGCAGCATCAGCACTGTACTGTAGGCCTATATGTGGTTTGGTCTACTATGTTTTTTGAACAGTTGCTCAGTTTCTCCATCTACATGTTGTAAATAAATTCCCTCACAGGTAAGCTGGCTGAAGGATTAACTTTCAGGCATGCATGCTGTTGCAATGAGTTTGGACTATAAAACAGTGAATCTGCCTAGATACAACACCATTGTGCATCATGCAATGAAATCAATAACAGGTCTCTATGTTTACAGGTCTCAGTGAAATATGACTTCAAAGAACACAGTCTTCTCTTCCTTGTGTGAGTCTTCATGTGATCCAGTGTTGAGCTTGAAGAAGAGGGAAGGAACCTCTTTAATCACCTTGTCTTAACAGAAGCACAGAGACTGTTGCAGCCTGCCTGCTTTGGTGGAGTACAGAGCTCCCCCTCTGAGTTCAGACGCTTAACAAATAGATTACAGCACATGAGACACAGCCACTGAATAAGACAATCTGAATTGGAGAAAAAGAAGAAAGATGACCAATGTAAGGCAGAGAATGAGGATGTATTTGCCTGAGGAAAAGCTGAAAGTAGGCTGGCAACAGATGTGCAGGGCAGTAAAGTGTAATTGAAATGCCAGCAGCGATGGTCTTATCTCCATGGTACAGGAGCCTGCTGCCAGTCTGAACATCAGTTAAATGTCATTTTACCTAAGTCTGAACCAGCCTGCCACAATCCCTGCTCCTGTGATGGCAAGGAGGGAGGGGGAAGAGGAGGGGGTGTTGTAATAGGATTTCAGTAGCACACAGTTCACTTCCACCACCTGGACTTAGTTGGTAATTTGATATGGTCCATCAATAGGATTCATTTACTGCATGGTGATATTATTATCATTATTTATATATTTATTCTTCTCTCCACCTACCTATTTCTTCCCCTGATTCTAATCAGGGTTCCTGGTGGAGGAGGGGGGTCCCAGTGCATTTCCTGGGAGAGTAGGACATATATACCTCAGTCAGCCATGAATGAGGGTTTTAAAGCCAAGCTGGCCCCATGGTAGCCTGCCAGTTTCAGCATGATCATCTGCTAGGCTATCTGTTGACAGACATGTCTTTTCATCTCTACTTTATAGTGTGTTGTGCTATCATGTATTGAAGCTCACTTTCTTATCTCTGCTCTGACATAATAATCAGTCATTATATACGATTGATGAGTGGTGTGTTGGCATCACGTTCCTCTATTTCCCTCTCAGTGCTCACCTTCTGATATTTCTACCTTTTCATATCATCCCCTTTTTGTTGTTCTTGAATTCTTCTAATGGAATGTTCATGTTTGTCTTTCAGAGGGTGATTTTCAACATTGTCAACTTTAGCAAGACCAAGAGCCTGTATAGAGATGGCATGTCTCCAGTGGTGAAGTCCACCAGCCGGCCTAAATGGTACGTTCACGGTTTTCAAAATAAAACATTTAAACTGCACATTTTGGAACATGACATGCGATACACGGATCTTCATGATGAAAGCTTAAACCCACACATTAACTGAGGTTTTACTTTAAACCTGAAACCTTCATGTTTATGATGATAGGAAAACCTACATGTAGTCAACCTCAGGCCATAACAGATCGATCCAGCAAAGCTTGTCCAAACTGTCAGAATCAGAGTCATCTAACAGGTGCATAAAGGGGCTGTTTGATCTCACTCAAACACGTCTTTACCAACGCAGTAGGTAGTGGTTGAGGGCAGATTTCTAGATTCTAACTTTTTCCAAAGTACGACTTGCTTGTTTATTATTTAGTTGTGCTAAAATTGGTCTGCTACAACCTGTTCAACCTGTACCTCTAGTTTTCCAGGCATTAAAAATAGTGTTTGAAGTTGTGAGATTGGATACGTTGCTAAAGATGTTCCGTTGCCATGGCAGCGATGCCCTGGTAGTTATAGGGACAGTGACAGGGATGTTGATTAGAGAATTAGACATGAGGCAAGAGCAGTTACATACAGTACATAACGCTTTGTCGTAGACTTGGACCTACATAGGCTGTTTTTTTAGAGGGAGGATCAGCTTAATATTTCGGAAAGAATGTTGCTTCCAATGTAATTGTCTACATCATTTCCAATCCCCCATATTCTTTGGGTAAATATATATATATATCCATACACGCATGCATACATATACACATATATACATACACATACCTATATAGACATAATATTTTTTTAAAGAATATACCTTTATTATTATTCCCCGCAAACCCTACCGCCGATCCCCCAATTGGAGTAAACTAATAAACACTTCTGCTTTTACCTTCAATTTATACATCTTATACACATTTTACAGACACAGTCTACTTTACAATAGTTCTCTCTTGTTTGTTCTTAGTCCTTCCTCTATTTCTGATGTCCATCCAGTTTGATTTCTATTTGTAACTGTGCTATTTCACAAAAGTTACGAACCTATATACATTTTACAGATCCCGTATGCTTTAAATTGTTTATCTTGTTATTAGTCCCACCCTTCAGCTCCATTCAACCCCTCCCATCTATCTCTCAACATCATCCATTTCGGATTTCTATTTGCCATATATTTTTCAACTGTGCTGTGATGCTTCACAAAATAATTGAACCTTCCTATTCTCATAGATTCTACAGATTGTAAATTAAAAATAAACATTTTTGCTAAAATAATTATTATATTATTGATTGATTGACTGTGTCGATTTTCAAATCACCCAGTATTGCTATCTGTAGCGTTAGTTCTAGGCAAATTTTGCAATTCTTCAGCCATTCCTGGACCTGTGACCAAAACCGAGCTACATATGGACAATACCAAAATAAATAATCTAATGACTCTGCCTCCTCACAGCAGAATCTGCAGAGGTGGGAAGATTGTATCCCCCATATATATAACATTCTATTAGTTGCAAGAATTTTGTATAGTAATTTATATTGAAAAATTTGAAGATCTCGAAAATCTCTTCCCAACTATTTAGGCCCTTAAATGAAATTGGTATATGTTTTTATTTATCACACCTTTCTTTAACCATTTATGTTCTTTAATACAGGGCCGACATACAATTTCCTTACTTTTTTCCCCTTCTAATTGGTTGTAATTTTAGATAGAGCAGACATTTCCATATGTCTGTGTTAGCAGCATGTGTGACATAACTCCACCAGTCCTATTTATGATATCATTCACAAAAATTATACCTTTTTTAAAAACATCTTCGATAAATACATTTTTTTTAAATCAATTACTATATTTGAATTTAACCACAATATTTGTTGTACTATTTGTTCTGTCCTTTCAGGTGGATTAAACTGAAATTGCAACCAACTTTCTAAGGCTTATTTAAAAAATAAAGATATTTTGGAGATTATTTCCTTTTCAAACAACCGAAAGTGAGCCGGTGTAATCTGAATAAAGGGGAAAAGGCCCTTCCTGAATATAGGATGAGACATTCGTACCAATTGACTAGAGAACCAGTTTGGATTTAAGTATAACTTTTGTATGACTGATGCCTTTAGTGAGAGGTCTAATGCTTTAATATTTAATCATTTCTGCCCACCAAATTCATATTCGTTATATAAATAGGTCCTTTTCATTTTATGTGGCTTGCCGTTCCAAATAAAATGGAATATTTTTTGTTCATATAATTTAAAAAGCAGGTCACGAGGTGTAGGCAAAGCCATAAGCAAATAGGTGAACTGTGATATAACTAAGGAGTTAATCAGGGTGATTTTTACACAAATAGACAGGTATTTTCCTTTCCATGGTAGCAAGATCTTATCTATTTTTGCTAACTTTCTATAAAAATGTATTGGAGTGAGATCATTTCTTTATTTTGGGATTTGTATACCGAGTATGTCCACATCTCCGTCAGGCCATTTAATTGGTAAACTACATGGTAATGTAAAATGTGCATTTTTTTTGTGATCCAATACATAATATGGTACATTTATCATAATTTGGTTTTAATCCAGAGAGGATAGCAAAAGTATCTCGATCCTCTAAGAGGCCGTGGAGAGACTCCAATTGTGGTTTTAAAATAAAACATGAATCATCAGCGTACAATGACACCTTAGTTTTTAAGCCACAGAGTTCTAATCCCTTAATATTATTGTTTGATCTAATCTTAGCAGCTAACATTTCAATGGCAATAATAAATAGATATGCCGATAGTGGACAACCTTGTTTTACTCCTCTAAACAGTTTAAAACTTTCTGAGATGTAGCCATTATTTATTATTTTACACCTAGGGTTACTATACATAACGTTAACCCATTTTATAAGAGATTCCCCAAAACTGAAATATTCTAGGCATTTATATATAAACTCCAGTCGTACTTTATCAAAAGCCTTTTCAAAATCAGCTATGAAAACCAGGCCTGGTGTCCCCAATATTTTATAGTGTTCTATTGTTTCCAGTACTTGTCTTATATCATCTCCAATGTATCGTCCATGTAAAAAACCTGTCTGATTAGGATGAATAATATCTGACAATACTTTTTGAATTCTATGTGCCAAGCATTTTGCTAGGATTTTTGCATCACGACACTGAAGTGTAAGAGGTCTCCAATTTTTTAAATGGACTGGATCTTTATATATACCACTTGGGTCCTGTTTCAGTAATAATGATATCAGACCTTCTTGTTGCATATCTGATAATCTACCATTTATATAGGAGTGGTTAAAACAAGCCAATAATGGTCCTTTGAGTATACCAAAAAAAGTTTTGTATACTTCCACTGGTATGCCATCCAGCCCTGGAGTTTCCCCATCGTTAAAGGCCCCAATTGCCTCAAGCAGTTCCTCCTCAGTAATTTGGCCTTCACATGAGTATTTCTGTACAGATATTAATTTTACATTATTATTAGGAAACAAATCCATACAATTAGTTTCAGTTAGTGGAGATGGAGGAGACTGAAATGAAAACATATTCTTAAAGTACTTTACTTCCTCTTTCAAAATATAATTTGGTGAATCATGCGTGACTCCATCATTTGTAACAAGTTTTAATACATTTTTTTAGTAGCATTTCTATATTGAAGATTGAAAAAGAATTTGGTGAATTTTCCCCCATATTCCATCCAGTTCACTTTATTTTTATAATATATTACACTTGATCTTTCTTGAATAAGTTCCTCCATTTCTTTTTGTTTTTCCTCTAACTTATTCTGTGCCTCTATAGTACAGTTTTTATTGCTATCTAACTCTACTGTTAGTCCTTCAATTTCCTTTGTTAATATGGACTCTTTTGATCTAAATTGCTTTTGTTTTATAGACGAGTACTGAATTGCATTGCCTCTAAAGACACATTTAAAAGTGTCCCATATAGTAAGGGGATCTGCTGTACCTATGTTATGTCTGAAAAAGTCACTTATAAATTATTCTGTCCTAGTTCTAAACAATTTATCATCTAGTAGACTTTGATTCAATTTCCAATATCCTCGCCCACGTGGAAATTCTGTAAGAGTAATATACAGTGCCTTGCGAAAGTATTCGGCCCCCTTGAACTTTGCCACATTTCAGGCTTCAAACATAAAGATATAAAACTGTATTTTTTGTGAAGAATCAACAACAAGTGGGACACAATCATGAAGTAGAACGACATTTATTGGATATTTCAAACTTTTTTAACAAATCAAAAACGGAAAAATTGGGCGTACAAAATTATTCAGCCCCTTTACTTTCAGTGCAGCAAACTCTCTCCAGAAGTTCAGTGAGGATCTCTGAATGATCCAATGTTGACCTAAATGACTAATGATGTTAAATACAATCCACCTGTGTGTAATCAAGTCTCCGTATAAATGCACCTGCACTGTGATAGTCTCAGAGGTCCGTTAAAAGCGCAGAGAGCATCATGAAGAACAAGGAACACACCAGGCAGGTCCGAGATACTGTTGTGAAGAAGTTTAACATTTAACATTTAAGTCATTTAGCAGACGCTCTTATCCAGAGCGACTTACAAATTGGTGCATTCACCTTATGACATCGAGTGGAACAGCCACTTTACAATAGTGCATCTAAATCTTTTAAGGGGGGGGGGGTGAGAAGGATTACTTTGTCCTATCCTAGGTATTCCTTAAAGAGGTGGGGTTTCAGGTGTCTCCGGAAGGTGGTGATTGCCTCCGCTGTCCTGGCGTCGTGAGGGAGTTTGTTCCACCATTGGGGAGCCAGAGCAGCGAACAGTTTTGACTGGGCTGAGCGGGAACTGTACTTCCTCAGTGGTAGGGAGGCGAGCAGGCCAGAGGTGGATGAACGCAGTGCCCTTGTTTGGGTGTAGGGCCTGATCAGAGCCTGGAGGTACTGAGGTGCCGTTCCCCTCACAGCTCCGTAGGCAAGCACCATGGTCTTGTAGCGGATGCGAGCTTCAACTGGAAGCCAACTGGAAGCCAGCTGTTCACAAATGCTCTCCATCCAACCTCACTGAGCTCGAGCTGTTTTGCAAGGAGGAATGGGAAAACATTTCAGTCTTTTGATGTGCAAAACTGATAGAGACATACCCCAAGCGACTTACAGCTGTAATCGCAGAAAAAGGTGGCGCTACAAAGTATTAACTTAAGGGGGCTGAATAATTTTGCACGCCCAATTTTTCAGTTTTTGATTTGTTAAAAAAGTTTGAAATATCCAATAAATGTCGTTCTACTTCATGATTGTGTCCCACTTGTTGTTGATTCTTCACAAAAAAATACAGTTTTATATCTTTATGTTTGAAGCCTGAAATGTGGCAAAAGGTCACAAAGTTCAAGGGGGCCGAATACTTTCGCAAGGCACTGTATATGCCAATTATGTGATGATCCGACCGCATTCTGTCCCCTATCAACACTTTGTAAACTTTTGGTGCCAGAGAGAATGGTATAAGAGAGTAGTCAAGGCGACTAGCTTAATTAAGCCTCCGCCACGTATATCTCACTAGGTCAGGGTATTTAAGTCTCCATATATCCACTAATTCCAATATATCCATGACATTCATGATTTCTTTAAGTGCCTGAGAGTGAAAGTTTGTAGTGTGATTTCCTTTCCGGTCCATAGAGGTATTTAAGACCATATTAAAATCTCCCACCATAATAATAGAGTCTAGTGTTGCTTGTAGAGTTGATAAATTATTATATATATTTTCAAAGAAGCTTTGATCATCATTATTCGGACCGTATAGGTTAATAACCTATTTGAAATAATCCATCTGCCTTGAGGATCTGTTTGGACAATTTGCACATTTGGATCAAAATTATTGTTAATTCAAACCATCACCCCTTTTGAATTTCTTTGCCCGTGGGAGAAGTATATTTGGCCCCCCCAGTTATTTTTCCACAAAACTGCATCTAAAACTGTTGAATGGGTTTACTGTAAACAATAGATATTATATTCCTTCTCTTTTAGCCAGGTAAATACTGATTGTCTTTTCTTATTATCTGCTAGGCCATTACAATTGTAAGTGGCTCTACTTATTTCACCATCTATCATAATGAGACACAACTTTCAGTTATTTTTATCAAAATATATGTTTGTAAATGTGCCATTAAAAAGTAACATGATGATGGAGTGTCTATATAGCTGTACCATGATCTTTGCATTTCTACCAAGTAAACCTCCAATTGGTCCCTACTTTTCCACCTGCTAAAAGCCCTCCTCATCCTGAGTTGGGTTGTCATCCCAATGCCCTGCAGACCACCTTCGACCCCCTGTATCCCATAACCCATAACTGACTGGGATCCATCATTTGAAAAGAGCACACAGTGCCATTTACCGAATTGAAGTAGATTAACTGCCAAATGCATTTCCATCGTCCTCACCTCAATTTGTATTATATATAGCTGTGGATCATCCTCTATTGTCCCTAACATCTTTTACTCCTTCGCAACAGTTGTTGGATACACACATACACCCACACACACTCAACCCATACCCCCACGTAACCAACCATAAGCTCACTTACTCAACAATTGCACCACCCCAGAGCCCAACTCAAGAAAGGTCTTGATTTACAAATGCACTTGCAGTTGCAGCTGCACGAGAAGGCCTGCAAGACCGCACCAAAAATTGGCAAACATTTAGAGATTTTATTTACCATTGTCACATCCTAGATGATAGAGGTCAAATGTACACCTTTTCAATGAAACACCCACAATACGGTTACCAATATTGACCATATTCCCAAGCATCCCATGCAGTCCGACTTGATTCTGTGCCACTAGGGTCACAATAATATACCCCCTCTCTGAATGTCCAAGTGTGACCCCCTCCCCATGGGTTACTGCATCTTGTGTTGCCAGCACTGCCACTGCCTGGGTGGGGGCACCCCACCGGAATCCCCACCGGCTAGGTACAAGGTCATCAAGGTTCTCATTAGCAGCTTTGAGAATTTCTTTGTATATTATGCTCTCCCTTTAGGGGGCTTTGGCTTTGCAGGACCAACCCTGCCAAGCAGGCTCAGAATCTTGAGGGGGCAGTGCTGCTCTTGGTCTCTGACCATCATTTGGCTGCATACAGACCGCTTACAGCAGGCCCATAAAACAGTTAGGGACTTCTCCTTAGTATCTGCGTCATTCAGGTGGGTGTCTAGGGTATAGGGTCATGGACCGTACCATTAAAATAGGATCATAAATAAATAATTAGATATCATTTATTTTTAAAATGTAGTTCCCCATGATAGGACAATAACAAATCAAATGTATCATCTATTTTAAAACTGTTCCACCATGATAGGACAATAAATAAATAAGACATATAATTAATTTAAAAAGTATATCCATCATCTGAACAACATTGAAAGCCCTCTCATACCCCGGCCCACAGCAATACATTGGCTCTGGGATATGCAACCATTTCATTACTCACTCACTCTACTTTCCAAACCTAACAAATAAAAATAAACACACACCACACCATCTACACATACTGTGCTTTCTGTTTACTTAGTTTTTATCTTCACTATGTTGAATTAGTGCTTGTGTGTTCAATTAGGTATATGTGAAGATATATAGAAAAGCTGTATTTTTTATTGTATTGTTACAATCCATAACGGGGCTAGAATTGTATTTATTTTCCTCATCTATGAGAACTTTGCAATTTTTAAAATAACCATGGAGTAGTCTTTGAGTCTCTGAACAACTGGTTATCAATATATAGTTTATCAACGACGAGAGCTACTCGTTTCGCTTTTAATCTATTTTCTTTGAATATTGGATACAGAACTTTGCGCCGTTCTGCAGTGTCCTTCGGAAACTGATCATTCATGCCAATTTTGGTCCCAGCAAGTCTTTTACCTACATGGGCTTAATGTTCTCATGTAACTGAAAACCTGTCCTCTGTGTCACACTGTTCTGTGTCAAACATAAAGCCCCTTCACAGCTAGCTCAACTAAAATGTTTGTTGTCATTCAACAAGAGACAAATCGTTTTTTATGAACATAAATAATATTGAAGAAACACTGAACCAAACATCTTGGTTAGATGTAAAATTGTGGGACTAAAATTTCCTCGGCTAAAACGTCAACATTTATGTTCGATTTCTTTGTTTCTTATCTTAGATTCATTTTGACTATTTTGAGGACAAACATTACTATTGCCAATTTCTTCTCATTTTTCAAGCAAAGGTCTTTTAAGGGAGTATGCGAGCGCACTCGTTCTGTTCACCTAGCCGAGTTCGGCTTGGCACCAGCCGAACCAAAGCATGTGGAAGGCTTAAGACTGATGCATTAGAATTCCAAAATGGATGTGTCTGGGCCCATTTGCATGTGAACCGTTGGGTGCTTATGTGATGGCTGTCGGAGGTAATAGTCGGAGACTGATGGATGCAGAGGTGGGGCGGGAGGGTGTCGTGGGGCTGGCCGCTGTCTGCCAGACACACCGAGGCACGGGGCGTGCCCGTTCAACAGGAGCCTTGACATCTGTCATAAGGCGATCAAGGGCAGCCATTGAAACACCAGGCATCTGCCACAGGAAGCTGTCGACGTCTGCCAACCCCTGGTCACAGGCTAATGGGGAGAGACAATGAGAATGAGATGCCAGAGAGCAACAATAAACTACTTTGCATCTCACAGCCAGATTCACACTTTTTACATGCCGTGTTACCATAGGGCTGTTCTGACTCTTTGAGCTCCACTTTCTCTCTATGTGTTCCGTTCATTGGCTTTGTGTGCAAATTTGTTTTATCTTGATCTGGTGGGAAACTTTATGGGAAAATGTAAAAATAAAATAAATTTAAAAAAAGATAACTTGTTGTGCTGTAAGAAATGCTATTACTCTATACTACCTTGTTCTATTCCTGTTGTGGGAGAAAAAGTGGATACCTATCAATATTTTCTACAAGATGTGTTAAAGGATACAATGGGGAATAGATATTTTTGGCTATTGATGTGGCTATATGTGGAATTGCAATGACCCTGTGCCGTTTATGAAAGGGGAATATCCAACTGAGACCACTTCTGCCTACAAATGCCACAGTCCACCTCATCAAAGGGCTGCGTGGGGAGGCCTAATCTAACAGTGGTCCCCCCCATTTCCACAACCCCAGTCTCCCCCCCACTGCCACAACCCCAGTCCCCCTGCACTGCCACAACCCCAGTCCCCCTCACTGCAACAACCTCAGTCCCCCTCACTGCAACAACCCAGTCCCCCTCACTGCAACAACCCCAGTCCCCCTCACTGCAACAACCCCAGTCCCCCCACTGCAACAACCCCAGTCCCCCTCACTGCAACAACCCCAGTCCCCCTCACTGCAACAACCCCAGTCCCCCTCACTGCAACAACCCCAGACCCCCTCACTGCAACAACCCCAGTCCCCCTCACTGCAACAACCCCAGTCCCCCTCACTGCAACAACCCCAGTCCCCCCCACTGCCACAACCCCAGTCCCCCCCACTGCAACAACCCCAGTCCCCCTCACTGCAACAACCCCAGTCCCCCCCAGTGCCACAACTCCAGTCCCCCTGCACTGCCACAACCCCAGTCCCCCTCACTGCAACAACCCCAGTCCCCCTCACTGCAACAACCCCAGTCCCCTCACTGCAACAACCCCAGTCCCCCTCACTGCAACAACCCCAGTCCCCCTCACTGCAACAACCCCAGACCCCTCACTGCAACAACCCCAGTCCCCCTCACTGCGACAACCCCAGTCCCCCTCACTGCAACAACCCCAGTCCCCCCCAGTGCCACAACTCCAGTCCCCCTGCACTGCAACAACCCCAGACCCCCTCACTGCAACAACCCCAGTCCCCCTCACTGCAACAACCCCAGCATAGTGGGACACAGTGTTCAATGTTCTACTGAATCTGTGTTGTTTCTGGAGAATCTCTGACTGAATAGCAAGGATAGAGCACTGCTTCTCTGTTTTCTATGAGATGACAGAGGTGTGACAAACTCCAAGAGGGCCTGCTTAAACACTTACAGTGCCTTGCAGAATTCCCCTTGGATTTCTTCACATTTTATTGTGTTACAAAGTGGGATTCAAATGGATTTAAATGCATTTTTTTTGTCAACAATCTACTCAAAATACTCTGTCAAAGTGTGGGGGGAATTACATAACTAAAATATAGTTGTTGCATAAGTATTCAGCCCCTTTGTTTATGTAATACTACCTTAGTTCAGGAGTAAAAAGTTCGCTTAACAAATCACACAATAAGTTACATGGACTCACTCTGTGTGAAATAATAGGGGTTGACATGATTTTTGAATGACTAACTCTTCCTCTGTCCCCCATACATACAACAAATGTCAGGTCCCTCAGTCAAGTATTACATTTCATGAAAGATTCAACTACAAAGACCAGGGAGCTTTTTGAAATCCTCACAAAGAAGGGCAGTAATTGGTAGATGGGTAACAATAACACATCAGATATTGAATGTCTCTTTAAGCATGGTCAAGTTAATAATTATGCTGTATGTATTAAACCACCCAGACACATTAAAGATACAGTTGCCCTGAACTGAGCTGCAGGACAGGAATGAAACTTCCCAGGGATGTTATCATGAGGCCGTAGAGGATTTTAAAACAGAGTTCAATGGCTGTGATGAGAGAAAACTGAGGATGGAGCAACAACATCGTAGAGACTCCACAATAATGACTTGAATGACACAGTGAAAAGAAGAATACAAGTATACAGAATATTCCAAAACATGCATCTTGTATGCAGCAAGGCACTAAAGTAATAGTGCAAAAAAAACACGACAACATAATACAATTTTTGGCTTAAATGCAAAGCCTTATGCTTGGGGCAAATCCAACACACCATTGAGTAACTGCCTCCTTATTTTCAAGCATGGTGGTGGCTGCATCATGGCATTGGCAAATAGTGGGGAGTTTTTCAGGAAAAAAAGAAACGTAATGGAGCTAACCACAGGCAAAATCCTAGAAGAAAACCTGTTTCAGACTGCTTTACACCCGACACTGGGAGAGGAAATAACCTTTCAACAGGACAATACCCTACAACACAAGGCCAATTCTACACTGGAGTTGCTTACCAAGAAGACAGTGAATGTTCCTGAGTGGCCAAGTTACAGTTTTGACTTAAATCTGCTTGAAATTCTATGGCAAGACTTGAACATTGCTGTCTAGCCATGATCCCCAACATCTTGACAGAGCTTGAAGAATTATGAAAAAAAATGATGGGCTAATATTGCGCAATACAGGTGTCTAAAGCTCTTAGAGACTCACAGCTGTAATCGCTGCCAAAGGTGTTTCTAACTTGTATTGACCCAGGGACCTTCAATTGAAGGTCTTTAAAGGGAGTATGTGAGCACATTCGTTTGGTTTGGCTAGCCGAGTTCGGCTAGACGCCAGCCAAACTGAAGCATGCTGATGCCTTAATAAATGCATTTATATATTGTATGCTATTGGAAACATTATATTTTGGTTGTGTTTATGAAGGTCTTGGGCAACATCAAAATACGAAATAAAAATGTATTTCAAAGAATACAATAGCATTTTCATTAGTTTATGTTACCGTAGGCTATCCATTGCCGCAAGCTCACTGTGGAGCGCATTGGAACGGTGGTTACTCTTAGGAAAAGTAATATTTTGAAATAGAGCTCATCTCTTCAATTTGTATAGTTATTTGGCAACCATAGTTCCCTCACTGGAATCCTTGGAATCCTCAGAATTTGCTCTTTCTGATACTATAGAGAAATCAAAACGTCTTACCTGTTGTGACTCTAAAGGAGGATTAGAAAAAGTTACGTGTCCTCTTAAAACTGCTTATATCACATTTGGTTTGTGTTATCAGAATTCTTACAACATATGTGTGTTAAATAGACATATTTAGGAAAAGTCAAGGACGGAGGGGGGCATGATTTAAAAAATGGCAGAGATATTTGAATTATTATGTCATATTGAGTCAAAATGACTCACTCGGCTCTTCTAGTGTTACATTGTGTGTGAAACAGTGAGGGAACTATGGTCAAGATGAATTCCCAGACTTGGGAGAAGACTAATAGGCTACATTTAACATTGCTGTCACTCTTAATAGTGGGCAGGGCCTATTGTTACTTTGCAGTCTCTAACCCAGTGTTATCAACAAATTAGGTGGTGATACTGTTGATATTTTGAATAACAAAACTCCCTCTTGATTCATGGTTGAATAAAGTTTATTCCGTTGTCCCTAGCTGGAGCTGTTAGGCCTACATTAGGTAGACTAGTTACTCTAAGCCTATTGGTTTTAAGCTGTTTAATACTGCACTAATCATTTAACTCTGGTCATGTTTTAAGTAATTAAGCTCTTGTGGCCAAATATTCAAGGGATAGGCACAGCATGAATACCTCAGTATTCTAATACCTTGTTTAATCAAGGCTCAGTAAAACTTTAGAGAGGCTTTTTAAACCCATATGAAAGAATGAATACAACTCGGTGAGCTTACTGAGACAAATATGACAGTTTTTTTGTCCATAAGTGGTCAAGATGCTTTTAAAAGAGCTTCCATTTGCTATTTCACATTTACATAAGTATTCAGACCTTTTACTCAGTACCTTGTTGAAGCACCTTTGGCAGAGATTATAGCCTTGAGTCTTCTTGGGTATGACACCTATATTTGGGGAGTTCTCCGCAGTTCTCCGCAGTTCTCTGCAGATCCTCTCAAGCTCTGTCAGGTTGGATGGGGAGCATTTGCTGCACAGCTATTTTCAGGTCTCTTCAGAGATGTTAGATCGGGTTCAAGTCCGGGATCTGGCTGGGCCACTCAAGGACATTGAGTCTTGTCATGAAGCCACTCCTGCGTTATCTTGGCTGTGTGCTTAGGGTCGTTGTCCTTTTGGAAGGTGAACCTTTGACCCAGGCTGAGGCCCTGAGCGCTCTTGAGCAGGTTTTCATCAAGGACCTCTCTGTACTTTAATCCATTCATCTTTCCCTCGATTAGTCTCCCAGTCCCTGCCGCTGAAAAACATCCCCACAGCATGACACTGCCACCACTATGCTTCACCGTAGGGATGGTGCCAGATTTCCTCCAGATGTGATGCTTGACATTCAGGCCAAAGAGTTCAATCTTGGTTTCATAAGACCAAAGAATCTCGTTTCTCATGGCCTGAGAGTCTTTAGGTGCCTTTTGGAAAACTCCAAGAGGTCTGTCATGTGCCTTTTACTAAAGAGTGGCTTCTGTCTGGCCACTACCATAAAGGCCTGTTTGGTGGAGTGCTGCAGAGATGGTTGTCCTTCTGGAAGGTTCTCCCATCTCCACAGAGAAACTCTAGAGCTCTGTCAGAGTGACCATTGGGTTCTTGGTCACCTCCCTGACCAAGGCCCTTCTCTCGATTGCTCAGTTTGGCCGGGCGTCCAGGCAGAGTCTTGGTGGTTCCAAACGTCTAACATTTAAGAATGATGGAGACCACTGTGTTCAAATCATATCAAATTTTATTTGTCACATGCACGAATACAACCAACAATGCAGTTTTAAGAAAATAACTAAAAAAGTAGGAGATAAGAATAACAAATCATTTAAGAGCAGCAGTAAATAACAATATCGGGGCTTTATACAGGGGATACCGGTACAGAGTCAATGTGCGGGGGCACCGGTGTCGAGGTATTGGGGTAATATGTACATGTAGTTAGAGCTATTAAAGTGACTATGCATCGATAATAACAGTAGAGTAGCAGCAGCGTAGAAGAAGGGGACCTTCAATGCTGCATAAACATTTTGGTACCCTTCCCCAGATCTGTGCCTCAGCACGAGAGAGAGAGAAATGGGGAATAGATTACATTTGCTGTATATATCAGTGAAAAAGTCACACTTTTGAAAATATTTTTTATATTTCTTCCAACCCAGAAGTCAGCCGCACCAATGTGTCGGAGGAAACACTGCACTTGGCGACCTGGTTAGCGTGCACTGTGCCCGGCCCGCCACAGTGTGTGATGAGACAAGGATATCCCTACCGGCACAAACCCTCCCTAACCCGGACGACGCTAGGCCAATGGTGCGTCGCCCCATGGACCTCCCGATCGCGGCCTGGTGCGACAGAGCCTGGGCTCGAACCCAGAGTCTCTGGTGGCACAGCTAGCACTGCGATGCAGTGCCCTAGTCCACTGCGCCACCCGGGAGGCCCTTTTAACCTAGAAGTTGAAGCCTTAATTTCTATCCACAGGAGCAGTTCTGCCTGGGGCCCCTGGTTGTGCTACTGGGGGCTAGGTTGTGTTCCCCTGTGAGAGACAGCAATCAGATAAGAACCCATTGCCAAGTGCAGGGATCCATCGTAGACCTGAAGGTGCAGTAATAAGAGGAGATAGAGCACTGTATTTTGATTGTGTTACAGCAAGCAGTTTATGCCAGGTGATAAATGCTAGCGTTGAGGGAGCTGACATAGCTGGAGCACCTTGTGAGCTGCTGGCCCATTTTGACACCCTCCATCAGTATAAGTTTGATCAGAGTTGGGAGAAATGGGGTGATGGACAGCGTGTAATGTTTAGGAGATGTCAGCCAGTGAGTTAATGTTATGTGAATGGCCCCGGGCCATTGTTATCCAAATGGGACTTTTTATTGGGAGCCCTCCCACTTCTTGATATATCTCCCAAGTGAACTTCACTGCTCTGTAGTTAAGTGGATCGAAGCCAGTGTACAGCTCATGCGTGGGCGTGTGGAGTCAGCCTCTTCTCAACAGGTCTGTGGGCTTTTTAACATTCTGCTCATCCACCCCCGAGCTGCATGAGGAAGAGCTTGCAGACAATTGAACCGGCTGACTTCTGATCTCTCCTGTTTCCTTAGAGGAATATAGGATTTCCCTGGGAGGGGTCGGGCTCAAGCTATGACATGACTCATCTCTTTGCAGTGTGATTCTCTGATTTTTACCATCGCAGAGCTCCCCACCACCAGCCCAGCAAAATCCACCACTAGCAATAGCAGCAGATAATCACATCTTTCCTTTGTTTATTTTCTTGACTACTCCTCTCTCTATGGAGGAGCTCTCCTCCTCCAGATTGTCGTTGCATTACAAATGGATGTGAAACTGTGATGAGAGGATGCAGCCATAGAACTGGCATTCTCAGTTGTTTGTGTGTGGTGTTTGCGTAAGCTCAGAGAGTGTGCCATATTTTCCTCTGCTTTTCTTTCCAAGGTGTTGACCTTCTGGACAATGCTGTCTGCCAACGGGCCCCTTGTGTTCACTTATTTGTTGGACTGATAGAGCAAAGAATTACTAAGCATCTTTTTTTCTCCAGAGCAAATAAAAAAATCTGTGTGTGTAATATAATTCAGCGCATGGCATCCAGGCATTTTCTAGTTGGGAGCATGCTGAATGGCAGAGTGGCTCAACCCACAGATGCTGCTGGGAGCTCCCAGGTTGAGGGGAAGAGAAGGAGATAACTTCTGTCTATAACAGCTCTCATTATGTGAGCTGAAGCAAGTGAGAAAGCAGCATAGATCCGCCACAATATAGCACTACCTTTTAGACAGGGATTTATTGTGTTTTGCACTCAAACTTATATGTTTTATTGATATTTCTCTTCACGTCCAGAATTCTGTCAGCTGAAATTAGCATTTCATTTTTTCAGCACTCAGCAGCTTTCAAGTAAAAATAGACAGCCCTCTTAACTGAGCAAACAAATTAAGAGTTGGAGAAAGGAAAAGTAGAACAAAAACAGTGACAAAAGTTAGAGGTAGCCAGCCTTGGACAAGGGTTTTATGAAAGAAAAAAAACACACACACTAAGTGTTCTGTAAGTAGCAGTGCTCCGTTTTCAGTTGGTGGGGCAATTTTTATTTTGTACAGAATCCTTTCTGTGAGCATCTGATGCTACAAAATAATACATTCTATTTGGAGATGTCTCCAGCTCCATCAGGGCTCATGTTAGCGGTAATTGCTCTGTCAATCACAGCAAGTCCTGCTGCGCTTTGGACCATTTAAGCCCTGGGTAAGAGAGGCTGGCCTCAGTGGGGGAGACAGACAGACAGACAGCGTCTCAGGTCTCCCCTCTGCGTCTCTCCTCTCCCCTGCCCATCCGTCTCAAACATCCTGCTCTCCGATCACTACTGGCCACAGCAACTACCTTTGTCTTTATCACAGCCCAGACACAGTCGACAGTCCTAAATGTCTGGACATTTAAAAATAGTTTTAAAAAATAAATACAAAAATGCTCTTCAGGTCTCTCACAAGAGTATGTGGAGTATCTCATTTACTAACAATAAGGTAGTGTACCATATTAGCTAGCTATGTTTTCACTCTAACTTGTCCTTGAAAAGTAGCTTGTTTAATTTTGTTTTTACATTTTCAGCAAAGAAGTTATGGAAGTTTCAATGAACTTCAAACAGTGGCGGCCGCTGACTGGAGGGGGAGGGGTGGGGGTGGGAGGGGTGGGGGTGGGAGGGGTAGGGGGTGGGAGGGGTGGGGGTGGGAGGGGTGGGGGTGGGAGGGGTTGGAGTTGTCAACAAAGCAGCATGGCAGAAATATGATGCCAAGGTTTCCAATTAGCGGTTGTTTCTTTGAGAAGATAATAAGGTGCTCTATGCATTTGAACAACAGCATTAATACACCTATTTCACTTTTGCGTGTCAGAAACCGGATGACCACTGCTGCACATGCTGCCACTGTTTTGAACAGATTAGTTATACTATTTAGAACGAGCAGCCAGCTCATGAACGACTGAGTGCACCAGTGAGAACGCAACAAGCATGCAGATGCAATAAGTGAAAACACATTATCTATCTGGGGATAGCTAGCATAATGTCTCAAAGCATGATAGCCAGTTAACTTTGATAACTTCATATTTCCCAGTTAGTCAGATATTAGTTTAGATAGACTTGAAATTGGGTAAGGGGAAAGGGGATACCTGGTCAGTTCAACTGAATGCATTCAATTGACATGTGTCTGTCTTCTGCATTTAACCTAACCCTTTTGAATCAGAGAGGTGCTGGGGGCTGCCTTGATCGATGTCCTTTCTCTGCTACCGCCCGGCAAGTGGTACCGGAGTGCCAAGTATAGGACCAAAAGGCTCCTTAACAGCTTCTACCCCCAAGCCATAAGACCGCTGAACAATTGGCCACCGGACTATTTACATTGAACCCCCCTCCATTTGTTTTGTACACTGCTGCTACTCGCTGTTTATTATCTATGCATAGTGACTTCACCATAGTCACTTCATGTACAAATTACCTCAACTAACCTGTACCCCCGCACACTGACTTGATACCGGTACCCCCTGTATATAGCTTCGTTATTGTTGTTTTATTGTGTTACTTTTTATTATTTTTTACTTGTGTTTAATGGGTAAATATTTTCTTAATTCTTCTTGAACTGCTCTGTTGGTTAAGGGCTTGTAAGTAAGCATTTCACGGTAAGGTCTACACTTGTTGTATTTGGCGCTTGTGACAAAGTTTGATTTGATGTCTTCAGCTCCCAGGGAGCAGGAGTTATTGGGGGATTAACTGACTTCCTGTACTCCCTGTTGACCCACGACTGCATGCCAGGCATGACTCCAACACCATCATTAAGTTTGCTGACGACACAACAGTGGTAGGCCTGATCACCAACAACGATGATACAGCCTATAGGGAGGAGGTCAGACACCTGGCCGGGTGGTGCCAGAATAACAACATATCCCTCAACGTAACCAAGACTAAGGAGATGATTGTGGACTACAGGAAAAGGAGCACCGAGCACGTGCCCATTCTCATCGGCGGGGCTGTTGTGTAGCACCATTCCTTGGTGTCCACATCAACAACAAACTAGATTGGTCCAAACACTCCAAGACAGTCATAAAGAAGGCACGACAAAGCCTGTTCCCCCTCAGGAAACTAAAAAGATTTGGCATGGTTCCTGAGATCCTCAAAAGGTTCTACAGCTGCAACATTGAGAGCATCCTGACCGGTTGCATCACTGCCTGGTACGGCAATTGCTCGGGCCTCCGACCGCAAGGCACTTCAGAGGGTAGTGCGTACGACCGGGTACATCACTGGGGCTAAGCTGCCTGCCATCCAGGACCTCTACACCAGGCGGTGTCAGAGGAAGGCCCTAAAAATTGTCAAAGACCCCAGCCACCCCCAGTCATAAACTGTTCTCTCTACTACCGCATGGCAAGCATTACCGGAGTGCCAAGTCTAGGACAACAGGCTTCTCAACAGTTTTTACCCCCAAGCCATAAGCCTCCTGAACAGGTAATCAAATGGCTACCCGGACTCTTGCATTGTGTGCCCCCCCCAACCCCTCTTTTCACTGCGGCTACTCTCTGTTTAACACATATGCATAGTCACTTTAACTATACATTCATGTACATACTACCTACATTGGCCCGACCAACCAATGCTCCCGCACATTGGCTAACCGGGCTATCTGCATTGTGTCCCACCACCCGCCTACCCCTCTTTTTACGCTACTGCTACTCTCTGTTCATCATATATGCATAGTCACTTTAACGATACCTGCATGTACATACTACCTCAATAAGCCTGACTAACAGGTGTCTGTATATAGCCTTGCAACTATTTTTTCATGTCTTTTTACTGTTGATTTTATCTCTGGGACCCACAGGATGACAAATCAGAGCAAGATTACTGAATGTAAGCCCATTATTTACCTTCAGAGGTGAATGTATCAAACCAAGTGCTGTGATAAAAGTTTTTTGTTGTTGTGTACTCTCATCAAACAATATCATGGTATTTTTTTCACTGTAATAGCTACTGTAAATTGGACAGTGCAGTTAGATTAACAAGAATTTAAGCTTTATGCACATATAAGACATGTTAATGTCCAGGAAGGTTGGATGTTACTTACAACGTCATTCTAGTCACATTAGCTCGTTAGCAACAACCGTCCAGGGATAGGGACACCAATCCAGTAGAGGCTAACTAGCTAACAAGCTACCAGCTAGTTATAGCTAGTTAGCTAGCTGCTTATCAAAGGTTATCAACTGGTTAATTTGACCAACAAATTGACCCGACTATTTATGCATTTTTCTGTAGCTGACTAATTAATTTGATATACTCTGTGATACACCCGGTTTTATGCTGTTTTCGTCACCTACAGTAGAACCTGATGAACCTGATGAACAATACAATTATTTTTTGTCCTACCAGAGAAAGTTCGAGCTAGTGTACTGTATCCCTCTGTCCTTTGACTCTTGTTTGATGTAATAATATATGCCATTTAGCAGACGATTTACATGTGTGCATACATTTTAGGTATGGATGGTCCCAGGAATGGAACCCACTACTCTGGCGTTACAATTCATTCCACAGGTGTTCGATGGGGTTGAGGTCAGGGCACTGTGTAAGCCAGTCAAGTTCTGTATGAACCTCGCTTCTTTCACGCGGGCATTGTCATGCTGAAACAGGAAAGGGCCTTCCCCAAACTCTTGCAACAAAGTTAGAAGCACAGAATCGTCTAGAATGTAATTGTATGCTGTAGCGTTAAGATTTCTCTTCACTGGAACTCAGGGGCCCGAACCATGAAAAACAGCCCCAGACCATTATTCCTCATCCACCAAACTTTACAGTAGACACTATGCATTCGGGCAGGTAGCGTTCTCCTGGCATCCACCAACCCAGATTCGTCCGTCGACTGCCAGATAGTGAGGCGTGATTCATCACTCCAGGGAACACATTTCCACTGCTCCACCACTCCAGCCGACGCTTGGCAACTCGGTAGTGAGTGTTGCAACCGAGGACAGACAATTTTTACGCGCTACACACTTCAGCACTCGGCGGTTCCGTTCTGTGAGCTTGTGTGGCCTACCACTTTGCGGCTGAGACGTTGTTGCTCCTAGACATTTCCACTTCACAATAACAGCACTTAAACATGACCAGGGCAGCTCTTACAGGGCAGAAATTTGACAAACTGACTTGTTGGAAAGGTGGCATCCTATGACGGTGCCACGTTGAAAGTCACAGAGCTCTTCAGTAATGCCATGCTACTGCCAATGTTTGTCGTTGGAAATTGCATGGCTGTGTGCTCAATTTTATACACCTGTCAGCAATGGGTGTGGCTGAAATAGCCGAATCCACTAATTTGAAGGTGTGTCCACACACTTTTGTATATATAGTGTATATTTTGGGGGGGAGGTGACCAATCACAAAATGGGCGGGCCGCAACTAACTTCAAATCTATTATGCATTCATGGCATGCACAAACAAATCACTATATTACGTGGCTCTTATTATATCCTATATAAAGTCTTAAATACAGACATTCTTAATATAAAAGAGTTTGTAGAAAGGGTTATACCGTTATGCTTCCTTTGGAATGTTTTTAAAGAAGTGGCTGCTTAGTTACATATTTGTTTAGAGAATTTGACAATGTAAAAATATATAAATAATGTCAAAGTTGAATGAAGTACTTGGCAGAGAAGCCCAGGACTCATTTGGTAATGGTCTTTGATTGCACTGCGAAGGGCCATATGAATTCTTAATGGAAAGTCATTTCTGATGTAAGAGCCTAGAGGATGCATTAGGCTGATTTGATATTTATTTTTCTTTACTAAATGTTTAAGTTGTTTTGATTTAACAACCTTGAATATTGATTAAGGTATTCTTATTGTTTTGTTTTTGTTATTAAGTGTATGACCTCCTCTCTTCAATGTTACTGGTGTCCTTGGGAGCGGTTTGAGTGTGCTGAGGGTCTCCGTGAGAGGTAAACTCTAGCCCTACTGAACACCAAAGGAGCAGTCTGTGTTTGCCAGGCAGGCACATTGTGTACCACAGAGAGGTAGTCTCCAACACACATAGAGCTCAATCACCAACCACAGAGGGAGGGAGAACGCTTGGCCACGGAACCTAGGGGACCGTCTCTGAAATGACACAGCATGCAGATCAACCGCATTAACTCCTATCAATCCCTACTGTCCAATAACAAAACAAACTATTTTCAAATTCGCCCACTGCAAACCTGTCTGGAAGTAAACAGTTGGTGTTTAATGGTAGCCAGGACAAGTTATTTCCTCCTGAAGAGTACAATCGCAGAATCACGAGAGAATTCAGACATTTTAAAAGAACGATAGAAGATAGACAGGAAAGGTTGCAGGGACTACTTTCATTCCCAACTCCGGGAGTCTGTCACTTGCCGCGCTGCTAAGCCACTCACACAATTAACCGTGTGGCATGCTTTTAATATTAGGCCCTTTAATTGTCTACAAATTAAGAGTGATGTAAAATAGCTAAGAGCTTGTGCTAATTAATAAGGGAATTGAATGCTTGTTAATTAAGGGCAAACAGGACAAGGACCGGCTCTGGTAATTTGAGCTATAATGCCAGGCCTAACGACTCATTTTCAAACAGTCGTGATTCATAAAAAAAAAAGGTCAAACAGCCCGTTCTGCTCCTGATGAACCCCCCTTCCCTGCCCGACCTCCAACCCCCCCCCCCCCCCTTATTGGAAAATGTATTTCCATGTGAGCACAATATCTACTTACAGTAAATTGTGTATTTCAGTTGTGCTCACCTCTCTTGGTGCATGCATTCTGAATACTTTCATGTTTTGTTTAAATTGTTTTCTAACCTCCCTTACCCCATTTGGATATTCAACATTTTTCACAGTGGAGCCCATATAATTTATTTGACAACCCATGGATTCTGTAGGATTGTAAATTAAAACCTGGAATATAGGATTTTCAGTCAACATCATCTGTGTGATAAGGGATATGGACAAAAATAGTGAAAATAAATGAAAGAGGAAAATAGGAGGAAAGTACTGACATATAATTGTGTGTCACGAGTTCGATGAAGGAACATGGAAAGGGATATCAATCTGAGAGAATATTTAAAAAATAATATATTTGATGTGGCAATATTAGAGTTCAGTGGCACTACCTAAAATGTAAGTACCAGTCATGTACCAGGGCGATTTCTTGTACTGCAACCTGGGTTTAGCAGACTTTAAGCTTTGTCAAAAAGAAATTACAGAATTATATTTATTAGATGGAATGGCACCTCATTCTATTTTCAGCTTCCAATTCCATCTTGGAGGCTTCATTCACATGTGTATTACATTAGGAAAAATAGGAAATGGAGAGCAAGTGGGGGCTCCAATGGGAATAATCTATGGAGCTCCGTTGTTCAGAGGAACTCATTAGCATTCATGAAGAGATGAGGTAAAAGAGGATTATTTGAGAAATAATGTGTGAAAATGTAACAAATAGATTAATAGCCTTCCAATGAGGATAACAGGGTGCAATTGTGTGTGCTTGTGCAGGGGCGTCTTGCACCCCGTAAATCTGAGGGGGCACAAAGTACGTGAGGATGGCTGGGGGGTGATACATACATACATTTGAGAATTTTGCATTTTTCAAACACCTGAAACAGATTTTTCTAGCAATCTAGAGCCATAATCATTATGCTTAATTCTATGTAAAAAAAATAATTTAAAAAAGGGATATTTTTCTGCATATCTAAGCATACTTCTTGAGCTGTCTGTATCGTCCTGACTGGTGGTTATTTTTCTAAAGAAACTAAATATGCTTCCCTCCACCATGATATCTGTTTCGGAAAGTATTCAGACCCCTTTACTTTTTCCACATTTTGTTACGTTACAGCCTTGTTCTAAAATGTATTAAATCATTTTTGTGCATTGTTTTTTGTGTGAAGCGCTTCACACAAAAACAAAGCAGGCTCAAAAGTAGCAATCTTCCTTTAACATTGACAGATATGAAATAAACACTCTGCATTGGGAAAGTATTCAGACCCCTTCACCTTTTCCACATTTTGTTATGTTACAACCTTATTCTGAAAGGTATTAAAATGTTTTTTTTCTCCTTATCAATCTACTCACAATACCCCATAATGACAAAGCAAAAAAAACGTTTTTGCAAATGAATATAAAAATAAATAAATGAAATATCACATTTACATAAGTATTCAGACCTTTACTGAGTACTTTGTTAAAGAACCTTTGGCAGCGATTACACCCTCGAGTCTTCTTGGGAATGATGCAACAAGCTTGACACACCTGATTTGGGGAGTTTCTCACATTCTTCTCCGCAGATCCTCTCAAACTCTGTCAGGTTGGATGGGGAGTGTTGCTGCACAGCTATTTTCAGGTCTCTCCAGAGATGTTCGATCGGGTTCAAGTTAGAGTCTGGCCGGGCCACTCAAGGACATTCAGAGACTTGTCCCGAAGCCACTCCTGCATTGTCTTGGCTGTGTGCTTAGGGTCGTTGTCCTGTTGGAAGGTGAACCTTCGCTCCAGTCTGAGGTTCTGAGCACTCTGGAGCAGGTTTTCATCAAGGATCTCTCTGTACTTTGCTCCGTTTATCTTTCCCTTGTTCCTGACTAGTCTCTCAGTCCCTGCCACTGAATAACATCCCTACAGCATGATGCTGCCCCCATCATGCTTCACCGTAGGGATGGTGCCAGGTTTCCTCCATACGTGACGCTTGGCATTTCATCAGACCAGAGAATCTTGTTTCTCATGGTCTGAGAGTCCTTTAGGTGCTTTTTGGCAAACTCCAAGCGGGCTGTCATGTGCCTTTTACTGAGGTCTGGCCACTCTACCATAAATGCCTGATTGGTGGAGTGCTGCAGATATGGTTGTCCCTCTGGAAGGATCTCCCATCTTCATAGTGGAACTTTGTAGCTCTGTCAAAATGACCATTGGGTTCTTGGTCTCTGTCTCTGTCTCAATTCATTCGGATTTTGCTCTGACATGCACTGTCAACTTTGGGAACTTATATGGACAGGTGTGTGCCTTTCCAAATCATGTCCAATCAATTTAATTGACTACAGGTGGACTTCAATCAATTTGTAGAAAAATGTCATGGATGATCAATGGAAACAGGATGCACCTGAGCTCAATTTTTAGTCTCATAGCAGAGTCTAAATACTTATGTAAATAAGGTATTTATGTTTTTGCTTTGACATTATTGGGTATTGTGTGTAGAATGATGAGGATTTATAATTTTAAAAAAAAATCTATTTTAGAACAAGGCTGTAACGTAACAAAATGTGGAAAAAGTCAAGGGGTCTGAATACTTTCCTAATACTCTTTTCTTTCAAACAGGGCAAATCTGAGGGGGCACGTGTCCCTCTGCCCCTTATGGCATGACACCTCTCTGTGTGTGTGTAAAAGAGAGAGAGAGAACAAGAAGCAAGGGTGGTGCAGAGACAGCTTGCTCCTGGCTCTCCATTCAACCCGTAAATGACTTACCTGGACAGTTTTATGTTTGCCTGGAGGAGAATTAAAACTGATTTCATTTCCCATTTTAGAGTATAGCTGTTCGTGTCACCACAGTACTTTCTGAAAGCAGTCTAATCGAAATGCTTTTGTCAGGGGAGATTTTGTAGATTGCAGCAGCCAGAGCTACAAATTGGTTGTGTCATCTGATAATGAACTATGTGAGTGTTGCCGTTTCTGCAGCCAATAGTTCCATGAATACTGCAAGTCAGTCCTCCATTTAGCAGCCTCACTACCTGCTTTCCCGACTCCCATTGTTCCTGCTGCAACCTAATAGTATAAGGAGCGTGACATGTTGGGAGAGTATCACAGGCCACATCATGTGAAAGCTCATCCAAAAGTATTATACACTTGCCTTTTTTTGAGCCTGGCAGGAGTTGCAGTAATTACTGGCCAGGCCTGCATGTTGAGAGAAATAAGGCGGATGTGCAGTTGATACGGGTTGCGATGCTGTGCAGGGGTTTATTGGGGCGTGCTCAGCACAGTGGTGAGGTGACCTTTGACCTGAGTGGGGAGATTATGGGTATCTCAGTGATTTCACAAAGCTCTCCTGTCAGCCGCTGACAGGACACATTAGGACACTCCGAAGGGTTTGTTGATATCTGTATTCTGTTCTGCAAAGACTTTATGTTATTTCTCGGCAGCGTACAAGAGAGCGTGGCAAATTCAAACAGCTCTGCTAAGTCAACAGCTTGACTAGAGGAGCCCAGACAGATGCTTCTGCTGCATGTATCAGCACAGAGCAGGCCTGGAAACCATTTTCCTCCCTTTTGAAGATGGGTCCTTGAAGAAATCCTCCTCGTACTAATTGCATTCACTCTCCTCGTACTCTCCCTCTCCCTCTCTCTCTCTCTCTCTCTCTCTCTCTCTCTCTCTCTCTCTCTCTCTCTCTCTCTCTCTCTCTCTCTCTCTCCCCCTCCCCTCTCTCTCTCTTCTAGTCCTCTCTCCTAATAGTCCTCTCTCCTTCTAGCCCTCTATTCTTCTAGTCCTCTCTCTCTCTCTCTCCCCCCCCCCTCTCTCTCTCTCTCTCTTCTTCTAGTCCTCTCTCCTAATAGTCCTCTCTCCTTCTAGTCCTCTATTCTTCTAGTCCTCTCTCTCTCTCTCTCTCTCTCTCTCTCTCTCTCTCTCTCTCTCTCTCTCTCTCTCTCTCTTCTAGTCCTCTCTCCTAATAGTCCTCTCTCCTTCTAGTCCTCTATTCTTCTAGTCCTCCCCCCCTCTCTCTCTCTCTCTCTCTCTCTCTCTCTCCTTCTTCTAGTCCTCTCTCCTAATAGTCCTCTCTCCTTCTAGTCCTCTATTCTTCTAGTCCTCTCCCCCTCTCTCTCTCTCTCTCTCTCTCTCTCTCTTTCTCTCTCTTCTTCTAGTCCTCTCTCCTAGTAGTCCTCTCTCCTTCTAGTCCTCTATTCTTCTAGTCCTCTCTCTCTCTCTCTCTCTCTCTCTCTCTCTCTCTCCCCCTCTCTCTCTCTCTCTCTCTCTCTCTCCTTCTAGTCCTCGATTCTTCTAGTCCCCCCTCTCTCTCCTTCTATTTCTCCTTCTCTCCTCTTCTGCCAGCCATCCACTAAAGTATCCCTCCTCAGACCACAAGCCCTGCTGAGCATTTTGCTCTCCATTTAATTAGCTGTCATCCCAGGAGCTTTAAGAGAAGGGGGGTCACAGAAATGTATTTGATTGCACAGCTCTCAAATATTTAAATATATAAACAATATATACATATGTGATAAGTTCTTGATATTCATCCATGTGACAACGGTTTTCATTCATGTGTTGTGTACGATTTTGTATTTAAATGGATATTTTGGTCTTGCTCTGGTGCTCCTCTGTGTCAGAAATGTGAATGAGTAAATGGAGTGTGAAGACTGGGGGATTGGGCTGTCTCACAAATCAGAGCTGGGATTTAATTATTGCAGCACAGAAAGAATCAAATTTAGTCTGAAAGAATAATGATTATTTATTCTGAAGTAGCACTGTTTGCTGTCCACGTACTGCCTTCCAGCACTCAGCTATAACCCATATATTGTGAAGAATCTATTTACATTTGTACATACTTTTTTTGTTGTTGTTTATTTTAAATGTAGCCTTTGAAGTTATGTTAATTTAATACATCTGAGTGTCTTGTGTCATATTTGTTGTAAAGGGTTACAGTATAATGTTCCTGTCATATTGTTGTACTTATCTCAGGCTGAAGTTTGCTTTATAATGCAAATAACAGCGTTAGTCTTGTCATTCATTCAGAAAGGTAAAGAGAAAACAAGGCAATCCTCACCACTCTGAGAGCTTGTTGAGATTGTAGGACTACAGCGTAGATTATTATGGATCTGAGGAAACAGCTAATCTGAATATAGATTGGTCCCATCTGTTTTGGGTTGGCACCACTCGTATGTCATTTGGTAAGCATCTAAGCATTTGGGGCTGCTAATGCAACAAAAGGCACATTAGAGGCTGAGGGAGAATTTGTCAGTATTTGACTGGAAGGGAAAGGTGGGGCATCATGAATATCTCCCAGAGTGTGCTGAGAATATCCAAGGGCCATTACTCTGAGCTACAGGACACCAGGATACCTATAAGTCATCATATAAAAGTCATAGTATCCTCTAATGTGGTTCATTAAATCCGATCTTCAGAGAGATAGGCAGCACTATATGTGATGAGGGGATACTAGTTTTATCATTGCATACAAATCTAGCCGTGGTTCTACAGCACGTGTATCAAATTTTATAAGACACTGTTAACTCTTCATAACGTGGACGGTGGTGATCAGTAAGACGAGAGCGCTTCAACATGGGAGTCATTCCAGGTTTTAAGGCCAGCCCACCCTGTGAGCTCTCTGTATTGCAGGCCAATGTCACACTGTGTCACCGCTGCAGGGTCTCCTGTTCACCAAAACAAACATTATTACAGTTTCACTCTGCCACTGCTGAAATGAAGAGATATTAAATGTGGCTGACCCTCATGCCTGTGTTGGATTACACAGGGAATGGAAAGCTACAGACCCCTCTTAAACTTTATTATTGTATTGCATTTATTTCTCTCAACAGATTTCCCAGTGGAAATTAAATGAAAAAGCAATCGTTTTCCTTTTTATTACTGTCTCTTTGTTTTTGGCCTGTGAAGTAAATTGCCTTGCTTTGAGAGGACAGAAGTCACACTTTTACCCCATTTGAAATGGGAAAACAACAATAACAACAACAACGCCAAAAATATACAGGCTTCAAAGTGAATGTGTTGGAGAGTGGAATATGGTGGCCTGTGTGGCAGCATGGATTCTGTAAAAGGTGCCAATCATTGCCTTGGTGAGCCCTACATTACTCAGACTTATTTGTCATTAGATGAATCAGTCCATAACCTTCATGTTTCCAGATAGCAGTGTGGTCATGGAGTTGAACAGAGGTTGTTTTGAAGAGATTAGGAGCAGAGTATCTGTCTGTGGGAGCCCTTGGGGCCCGGCCCAGCCATGCTGAGAGAGAGAGAGAGAAAGAGCATCAGAGTGATCATGCAGAACGACTCAATCATTTATTTATGACCTTAATTAGAGAGAATTACAAGGCTGCTCATGGCCATAGGTCACTCACTATTTGTCTTTACACGTGTTCTTTAAAAAAAGCTTTGGACTTAATTCTCTGTTATTTACATCAATACAGTGGTTCATGTGGATACTTAGTTGCATTTCTAAACATTTGAATCTGGGAACGATTTCATTCAAGAGGGAATATAACCGCAAAATGTAGTTTCATGTTTTCTTTCCCAGTTGTTTGTTTTCTGAAAAGACCAAGTACAAAGTGTATTTACAGTCATTCTTAAGAATAGTGAAATGTTTACTACCACTCACAGTATTATTTCATTAACATTTCCCATGAATTGCTACCATAAAACATCAACTATTCCCCCCATCAGCATACAACATCCCTACTGTGTATTGCACATTCATTTCCCAAAGACTCAACAGGAGCTTGCAGTCATCATAATTTGAGAAGACTGGGATAATGGTGAAAGTGTCCTGCAGACCTTGATCTACGTAATTATAACTTTGGAATGTAATTAAGGAGGCGGAGAAGGAAACAGATTCCATCATTTATTGAACAATGCAGCCCAATTTTCTCATGTTGATTCGGCACCTTGAATGACTAAATCACATCCACGCAATCAGTCTGCTAAAAAACAGAGCTTGTTTGGAAACATGACCAGTGCTTCCCAAAATAGGCTAAATGTGTTAATTCCAAACACATCTTCTAGTTTAGACCCTCCCGATTAGAAACTAAATGCATTAGAGGTTAGTATTCAGACGGATTTGTGATTTTTCTCACTTGAATTGGAAACGAATTGCCAGATCTTTTTCCAGGTACAACAAAAACTATTTGCTCTGGGTTTAGTATACGATTTAAGTTTTCAAGCGCACAACGATTGCAGTGTCCTCCACCTAAGTCAAATACATATTGATCAAAATCCAGTCAGTATCAGTAGTAGAATAAAGCACCACGCACAATGTGCCATGGCCCATGAAATAATGTCCCTTAAAGATAGAAGAGAATTCTCAAGCAGAATGTCAAAATAATATTTCAGTTTAATGCCTAACTTCCTCTTATTGCCCTTGCATATTCCACTGCTCTCCTCCTCCTGCCATATTAGAAGACCCTTTGTCGCTGATGTCTTTGTCTCTGATTGGTTCCATTAAAGTAACTGGTGGTCCAGTGAATTTTGCCGGGTTCACTCAATCAAAGAGTTACAAATCAACCCATTAGGTGACGCAGGGCCCCTGGCGAGTGTGTTTGAACAGGATCTGGAGCGTTTCTAGCTACCCGGCCCTGGCCCCCTAATGGCGTTTCTAATGATGTGTCCCTCCCAGCCTGCAGAGGCACAGTGTGCAGCCTTCTGTAGCACATCCTCCTCCGCTGCTCCTCTCTTCCATGCTTCTCACATCAGTCCTCTTCACTGGCGACTGCAGGGCACAGTGTCAGAAAGTTACACTGCTTTTGGCCTGTTTGCTCTTTCTCTCTTTGCATACATCTAAGATGCAGTACCACATGTACCATGCCAAGGTAATTCATGGATGTCATGTTGTTGGAGACATGTGGTTGTACTGTGCTCTGTGTGTTGGTCTACCCTCTGTGTGTTGGTCTACCCTCTGTGTGTTGGTCTGCCCTCTCTGGGCCCAGACCTACCAGGGTCTGGCTGTGACTACCGTAGGATGAAAGGAGGGGTGGGAGGGGCCACAGCCAAGCGACTGATTACTGTGGAGTGCCTGCTGGTTAGGGGTCAAGTCAAGTTCACTTGAGAGACTCTAACTCCTCCAGCTCCTTGATGAGAAAATAAAATCTTCACCTCTCCATCACTTGAATAATGTTGGGAGGTGTTGACGCCTCCCTCTCTCCCTCCCCACCCACTGAGACATGTTTCATCAAATAGGCCCGGGGTAGTACGTTAGGGGACTGATCCTCACCACTAATTCTTGCCATCAGTGTTTTGATTTCTCCCTGGTTCTGTGTGTTTTTCAATATATGAATGGGAACAGAAGAAGTCGTCATAATCACGCTGTCTTCCTTTCTTCACAGAGAGCATACTCCCTCTAGAAGATCAATGTGGGAGTGTTAATTCTATCATTTAAGGAGGGGAAATTAGGAGAAAAATACTTTTGGGCAGTTTCCATTCAGCATAATGAACGGGAAATATGTTATAATCAAATTAGACATACACAGCAACATGATGATCAAGGAAATGGGATTAAATATCCCTCCTGTCATTGGTAAATTGTGAATGGTGTCTGATCAGGTTGCAGAGCTCTTCTCTGTGTGTTCTGATGTGCCAGGTCTCTTATAGGTCAAACAGAATAGAATAGTTCCCTCCTGTAGGCAAGACATGATGAAGACACTGGCCTACTGGTGCATGTTCTAGAGGGGTGAAATATCTAGGCCCCCCGCTGGACGTCCTGAAGGACATGATGAAGACACTGGCCTACTGTTGCATGTTCTAGAGGGGTGAAATATCTAGGCCCCCCGCTGGACCTCCTGAAGGACATGATGAAGACACTGGCCTACTGCTGCATGTTCTAGAGGGGTGAAATATCTAGGCCCCCCGCTGGACCTCCTGAAGGACATGATGAAGACACTGGCCTACTGGTACATGTTCTAGAGGGGTGAAATATCTAGGCCCCCCGCTGGACTTCCTGAAGGACATGATGAAGACACTGGCCTACTGGTGCATGTTCTAGAGGGGTGAAATATCTAGGCCCCCCGCTGGACCTCCTGGAGGACATGATGAAGACACTGGCCTACTGGTGCATGTTCTAGAGGGGTGAAATATCTAGGCTCCCCGCTGGACCTCCTGAAGGACATGATGAAGACACTGGCCTACTGGTGCATGTTCTAGAGGGGTGAAATATCTAGGCCCCCCGCTGGACCTCCTGAAGGACATGATGAAGACACTGGCCTACTGGTGCATGTTCTAGAGGGGTGAAATATCTAGGCCCCCCGCTGGACCTCCTGAAGGACATGATGAAGACACTGGCCTACTGTTGCATGTTCTAGAGGGGTGAAATATCTAGGCCCCCCGCTGGACCTCCTGAAGGACATGATGAAGACACTGGCCTACTGTTGCATGTTCTAGAGGGGTGAAATATCTAGGCCCCCCGCTGGACCTCCTGGAGGACATGATGAAGACACTGGCCTACTGGTGCATGTTCTAGAGGGGTGAAATATCTAGGCCCCCCGCTGGACCTCCTGAAGGACATGATGAAGACACTGGCCTACTGGTGCATGTTCTAGAGGGGTGAAATATCTAGGCCCCCCGCTGGACCTCCTGAAGGACATGATGAAGACACTGGCCTACTGGTGCATGTTCTAGAGGGGTGAAATATCTAGGCGCCCCGCTGGACCTCCTGAAGGACATGATGAAGACACTGGCCTACTGGTGCATGTTCTAGAGGGGTGAAATATCTAGGCCCCCCGCTGGACCTCCTGAAGGACATGATGAAGACACTGGCCTACTGGTGCATGTTCTAGAGGGGTGAAATATCTAGGCCCCCCGCTGGACCTCCTGAAGGACATGATGAAGACACTGGCCTACTGTTGCATGTTCTAGAGGGGTGAAATATCTAGGCCCCCCGCTGGACCTCCTGAAGGACATGATGAAGACACTGGCCTACTGGTGCATGTTCTAGAGGGGTGAAATATCTAGGCCCCCCGCTGGACCTCCTGAAGGACATGATGAAGACACTGGCCTACTGGTGCATGTTCTAGAGGGGTGAAATATCTAGGCCCCCCGCTGGACCTCCTGAAGGACATGATGAAGACACTGGCCTACTGTTGCATGTTCTAGAGGGGTGAAATATCTAGGCCCCCCGCTGGACCTCCTGAAGGACATGATGAAGACACTGGCCTACTGTTGCATGTTCTAGAGGGGTGAAATATCTAGGCCCCCCGCTGGACCTCCTGAAGGACATGATGAAGACACTGGCCTACTGGTGCATGTTCTAGAGGGGTGAAATATCTAGGCCCCCCGCTGGACCTCCTGAAGGACATGATGAAGACACTGGCCTACTGGTGCATGTTCTAGAGGGGTGACATATCTAGGCCCCCCGCTGGACCTCCTGAAGGACATGATGAAGACACTGGCCTACTGGTGCATGTTCTAGAGGGGTGAAATATCTAGGCCCCCCGCTGGACCTCCTGAAGGACATGATGAAGACACTGGCCTACTGGTGCATGTTCTAGAGGGGTGAAATATCTAGGCCCCCCGCTGGACCTCCTGAAGGACATGATGAAGACACTGGCCTACTGGTGCATGTTCTAGAGGGGTGAAATATCTAGGCCCCCCGCTGGACCTCCTGAAGGACATGTGATGTCATAGCCTAAGGGCACCCACTTCCCCACAAACATGTCTGACAGCTCTTTGCCTTTTGGAAAAGGGACTGTCATTTGGGCAAAGGCCTGAGAACGGGCTGTTTAAGTTGAACTGGTTCTCATTTGTCAGGACCTGTCAGTGCTTTGGATATGTCTATCTCAGCCATGTCACCAGGCTGCACTGCTCTGAGATATTTTCACTAGTCACTCCGGAGAGAGAGGCTGTGGCTTTGCCCTGAGGCAGTTGTCGGTAGGGGAGCGGGTCTTCACTCACAGTGGCACCTCACCAGTTTTAGGAGCCAGCTGAACAGCTGGGAGACAGAGATTGCCAGCTCATCAAGGCAGTTTATCACAAAGCCAAAACGTTCAAGTGTGCTGTCAGGCAGATACTGAGCCCTTTACCTTAATAAAGTTGGGAATCACAGGAGGCCTTTATGTTGGAAAACATGTAACAGCATCATTGGAAGAAGAGGGTCTCATACAAGGAACTAATAAGAGTTGATTGGGTAATGGTGAAAGAGATAATCTCTATGAACAGCACACACACAATATTCTAGTAAATATCAGCACCAGTGAATCCCAAAGTGTAAATTAGATCTGTTAAGTATAATTTTTTTTGCAATTTGCTCTTGGTTTGGAGGTTAGCATTTTGTAGTAAGCAAATGCTTTTCTTGGGTGAGGCTCAAATCAGTGGGTGGGCCATTAAAGGTAGATACATTTGTTTATTTTAGTCATTACACTGGGTGGGCAGAGATCAGTCCATCTGCAATATCCTTCACTGGACTGACCTACTTTACCACTATACAATCACTTTAACCGTCCTCCCAGTGTTTCACTGCTACGTTTGCAACCAGCAGTAATCTGTAATAGGCCTCTCTCCTCCTGCTGGGATAATGTCTTTTCGGACACTTTTCCCATTAAATTTGGTCAGACAGCTTGCAGGAACCCTCAGTGTTAGGTATTGTGCAAAATATGTTATATTACTCCCATAAACTAGCTAGAAAGTGTAAATGACTTTCAGATCGCCTTGCAGTCTCCCTCCTCTCAGCTCCCCTTCAGAGGGGAGGGAAATTATTGTGTGAAATTGCAACTTTCTTGTCTTGTCTTTGTGTGAAGGCAAACAACATATCTGTTTAGATAAGAAAGCCAACGCAAAACTTTTGATGTTTCTGTAGGGACTCACTGAGGCAGAGCTGACAGGGTACTGTATACCCAGAGATTCCAACGCAACACTTTTGATGTTTCTGTAGGGACTCACTGAGGCAGAGCTGACAGGGTACTGTATACCCAGAGATTCCAACGCAACACTTTTGATGTTTCTGTAGGGACTCACTGAGGCAGAGCTGACAGGGTACTGTATACCCAGAGATTCCAACGCAACACTTTTGATGTTTCTGTAGGGACTTACTGAGGCAGAGCTGACAGGGTACTGTATACCCAGAGTTTCCAATGCAACACTTTTGATGTTTCTGTAGGGACTCACTGAGGCAGAGCTGACAGGGTACTGTATACCCAGAGATTCCAACGCAACACTTTTGATGTTTCTGTAGGGACTCACTGAGGCAGAACTGACAGGGTACTGTATACCCAGAGATTCCAATGCAATAGAGTTGTATGATCCATAGTAGTCATACACAAGCAGCTCACTTTTATATATAATAAGGATTGTAAACAGTATTTACATTTTAGTCATTTAGCAGACACTCTTATCCAGTGCGACTTACATTTTCATACATTTTCCTTGTGGGAATTGAACCCACAACCCTGGCGTTGCAAGCGCCATGCTCTACCAACTGAAGCACATGGCTCATTTGTTCAAAGCAGAGTAATGAGCCTGCAGCATTTGGCAGTGCACTTCCCTTTGGCCCTCATATAAAATGGCCTCCATCACTGTAATAAGGAGAGTGGAGATACCTCATCAGATGAAGATAGAAATAAGTAGACATGTCTCCTGCATCTAATGAGATGTTGCAGCCACACAGAAATGGGTATGTATCATTGCACCGATAGGAGATAAGATGGGTTTTCTTTCTGTGTGGTGGAATTTCGTATAGGTCTCGAGATAATATTATCAGCATCCTTAACTATAACTGTGACAAATGAGAGCTTTGATCCTGTACGATAAGCGCCATATCCATTTGTTTAATTAAAACAGCTTGTCTCTTCGTGGTGAGGGGTCATTTTAAAAATGTTAGAATTAAAGCACGTAATTAAGTGGAGCCCAGATAAGGACCCCTGTGTGGTGGTTGCTTCTGCCAGTGGGGAAGGCAAACGTCATTTATCCCCTGTGCAATCCCACAAGGTCGTTCAGTTTATTAAAGTTAGCGGTGCGCAAGCACGATAAAATATCTGATGTACTTGTTGGAGGGGATGGTTAGCAAAGATTTTTTTTATATCTAACCCAAGATAGACCACAGTCTGTCGTTTCCAATGGGAGAAAATGAATGGGCAGAACAAGCAAGGAGGTGGCCAGCCAAGCACGAGCTAGTGAGATCTTATTGGCGCGTTCTAGCATGTTTTTCTGTTACAGAACACCTACTCTATGAAGTGTGCGTGTGCAATAACTCCATTCACCCTTGCACTCCTTCTAAACAACGCACATTTTAGAAACTTTAGGAAAGGGTAAAGTCTACAAAAGTTAGTCCAATTAGTTCGTAGCTGATTTTAGTTTTGGGAACAGAATACTGTATTGAGATCAAATGTTTAATTGATTAGAAAATGTGCAAAATGTTGGCCAAAATCAATCTCACTCCATCTTCTCTCATTGTCAGCCACTGGGCTTCCTCTCATCACCATATTTGGTGGTGAGTGTAAATGCCAACCGGATGCTTCAGATTTATACATTTGGTTAAATATCTGGCTCATTGTTCTACCTGTGGGGTTAGGGTGAGTCGGTGCCCAATGCTCATATAGTCTATGGGATGGAGGCAATTAAGATGGCATGTTATCATGTCTTTGAGAACATGAGAAGGACTTGTTTAGCAACAAGCACCGTGACAAAGATATCTGTTTGGGCAATGGAGTGTAGCATTAATTATCACACTCTTTTATTAAATGCGTAGTCTGGGAATGAATATCATTTGTCTTGCCAGGTTTCAACATGGGAGCCATAGAGGGTCATATTTTGTTTGACTCTGAACTATTTTTAGGCAGTTGAATGGAAGCCCTCTTTCTGTGGCATCTATTACTATCTGGTCTCACAGGAAGGATTGCCTTCCGGCATTTCAACTAGGAAGCTTTGTGTCCTTTACACGTGTAGTCGTGTAATACCTCAATCTCACACAATTCAAAGAGTAATCCAGACATTCAATAAGTCCACTCTGCACACTATCAATACTGTCTATCCCAAACAGACAGCCATGGAGATCAATCCAAGAAAGAATGGCTTTCTAATACATGTCACACAATCATTATGAATCATATCACAGATGTGACTGGTAGGTGTGTTTAGAGGGACGAACCATCAGAGGCTAAATACGATGACTTGGTTTGGAGAAATCGGAACCAGATTCCATCTCATAGGGATGTAGGGGTTACGTGTTCTTTCTGAACATGTTGTTGGAACTCAATTAAATGAAGGAGGTGGGGCTTCTAGACCTCTGTGTAATCAACTAGTTCGACTTTATTCTGTGAACTAGTGAGGTTCCTCTAACTGGTTGTTCTTTTGCGCTTAGCAATATGCTAAAGCTGGTAGTTGTTTTGTTAAGGATTATAATTTTCCCGAAGAGAAGCAAAAAAAATGTCTTGTTGTGGATTTTTGTAGTGGTTGTTTGTTAAACAGTGAAAGTAGTGCAGGATTGAGAGTGACATGTTTTAGTCACTTTGACAAAGAAAACATTGGCCACAAGAATAGGTACAGTAGCAGACTTGTATAACCACAGTATCTTTATACTCACATAAAATTCACACAGTAGATTATTGCTGTGTAAAATAGAAATTCCCAGTAAAATGAAGGAAACAGGTGAAGACTAGAGGTTATATTTTCTCACAAAATCTCTTTAGCAACTTTTCCTGAGAGTTAGTCTTGCCATAAATCCATTGAAGCAGTTGGTGTTTGTATCTAAGCTAGACCTATATCTTATCTTTTTTTATTGCTATTCCTTCATCATCCTGTTTTTAGAACAGGTGATTTCACACTCCCTGTAGCCCTCTTAAGTCTCATTATCATTCTGTGTCCCTCTCTTGCCTCTTTTAGACTCCACTCCATCAAGGCTGCTGCGTACTACAGAATCACTGGCTTCAGATCAGGGAGGAATAAATCCTCTGGTTAACATTGCCAGCACTGCTTTTTGTTTGGTTACATAAATCATCAGATGTGCACCTAGACATATATTTCAAAGGTCACTTCAAATGTGAAATCAAATGGAGTTGAGCCTAAAGGAGGGGAGGCTTGTTCTGGCTGTAGAAGGCAGGTCCAGGGCCAGTGGCAGCTAGTAGGGAGCTGGGGAGTCTGAGCTGTAGCACGCCATCTTCTGGCAAAGCTATACAACTAGGGAGAAGAGGCCAGTGTGATCTGCTGGGAGCAGAACACAAGTACACTCTCCACTTTTACTGGTCCAGTCCAGGTAGTAATTCCCTATAGGGATGAGAGTCAAGCCTACATTTGTCAGAGTCAGAGGTTGTTGTGTTTGTCCTGTGGTACCAGTGGAGAGGCCAGTAGTCTCTCTAGGGCCTTAGGGACTGTGTGTGTGTCTCTGTAGAGGCTAGATTCTGCGGACCCAGAGCACGTCTTCATTCACCGGCACCAGCGGTGCCTGGGGTTGCTAACAGACACCCAGTGGCACTCCATGATTCAACAGCACGGTTTCAAGGCCGAGGAAAGAAATATCCAGATTTTCCCATTTCATTGTGTGTCAGTATGAAGAAGAAGGGCGACAGGTGTAATGCATAAAACGGCCCGCGGCTCCATCAGCCCTCTGACAGCTTTATGGGGAGAGGTGTTTCAATCACACAGCAGCGTCGACGTGCATCAATCTCCACACCACTGCACAGCACAGGGCATGGGGGGAGTAGAGGGAGAGAGGGAGAGAGAGAGAGGAAGGAAGACTCCTGACAAACACAGTAGGAAGATTACTAATAGACCAGCAGGACTCCAGGGAACCTGCACTACTAGTACAACAAGTTTGAGGACTGAAACGCACATATATTTGGACCATCTACCTTAGTTAGGTAGTAGGTACTTTGGCTGGAGCCGAACACTGTAAGCAGAGTGAACAGCAGCAGTAAGGTAGCTATCTCTCCAAGGTACCAGCTTTAATGAATATGGGTGAGGACTGCCTAAATGACATTTGTGTTTGGATGCGTTTGTGTGTGTGTGTGTGTGTGTGTGTGTGTGTGTGTGTGTGTGTGTGTGTGTGTGTGTGTGTGTGTGTGTGTGTGTGTGTGTGTGTGTGTGTGTGTGTGTGTGTGTGTGTGTGTGTGTGTGTGTTGTGGGAGGTTAAATGAAAGTCACTGAGCACATGTGAAACGTCATAAGCAGACAATGAAAAATGACTGTGGCAAAACTCCTGCAATTTCACAGTGGGAGTACAAGCAGGAGAATGTTGGGCGATAATCACTGGGCTGGCACTAGTGCACTGCTAATTCATCCTGTCCTGGTCTCATCTGGGCCTGTTGTCCATTCTTCCAGCTCAGGTGCAGGCTATTGCCTCTCTGTGTAATTCTGAGTGGGGTTGACTGGGGAACCTGCTGTACTGGCCGATTGCTCTCAGCTTGCTCTGAACGTAAGCCTAGTGATTTCACCGAGCGGGCATATCGTAAGGCAGATGTGAGTGAGTGTGATTTGCTATGATTTGGCCATACGCGGCCGGCCACACACTATCTCTGCCTGGTCTGCTCCGAGTGGGGTTAACCCTTTATGCCCCAAAGGACAATGCAACTATAACAAACGTTGATCGAAGGAGGAATCTAATCCTTGGAAATATCATCTTGATATTATTACATTTTGCTTCAATGCTTTTTTAATGAGCCGTCTTTTTGATGCATTTGTATTTAGTGAAATCCCCTCGAGCCTTGACCTCTGTGTTGTTTTTATTAACCACAGGCTGGCCCATTACAGTTTAGCAGTGTGTTAAAGAGATTTCTGCCGTGTTACAGTGTGGGCAGGAGGGATGCCATCATGGCAACAGTAATCTGCAGTCCAGCTCGCTGCTAGCTCACTAAATCCCACTCCACGTCCAACAGAAAAATAAATAAGTTATAGTTTCATTAATCCTCTCCCACCTTCAAAATAATAACCCTGTTTCTTCATGGAACATTGATGTGGTTCGTCCATTATTCATAGTGGAGGTCCTGTTCTTTTGTTCAGGAGAGGAAATGAAAGATGGGTGACATAGGAGTAAAACTGTCGGGAGGAGGACAACGTGCATGTGTTGAGGACAGCGATGCCTTCCAGGACGCTGCTAGGCATCACTCTTTATCTCCACTCTGGCCAACTGCTTATTTCCTGCTGTGGGATATTTGAGTCAGTGCAGGGCGATGGCATGACAGTCTGCTGTGAAAGGGATGGATCTTTGTCTACCTTTCACGGCACCAAGGTGTAACATGCCATTTGTCTTTTCATTATATGAGACTGTTGTTGAACCATGTCGGAGAAAAATTGTGGGTATGCACTCAACAGAAGAGTGAAAATTGTGGGTATGCACTCAACAGAAGAGTGAAAATTGTGGGTATGCACTCAACAGAAGAGTGAAAATTGTGGGTATGCACTCAACAGAAGAGTGAAAATTGTGGGTATGCACTCAACAGAAGAGTGAAAATTGTGGGTATGCACTCAACAGAAGAGTGAAAATTGTGGGTATGCACTCAACAGAAGAGTGAAAATTGTGGGTATGCACTCAACAGAAGAGTGAAAATTGTGGGTATGCACTCAACAGAAGAGTGAAAATTGTGGGTATGCACTCAACAGAAGAGTGAAAATTGTGGGTATGCACTCAACAGAAGAGTGAAAATTGTGGGTATGCACTCAACAGAAGAGTGAAAATTGTGGGTATGCACTCAACAGAAGAGTGAAAATTGTGGGTATGCACTCAACAGAAGAGTGAAAATTGTGGGTATGCACTCAACAGAAGAGTGAAAATTGGCGTCATCCATAATGGGACTATTGCCTAGGGTTTTTGTTGTGCTTTTTGCATTGTGTCCTCATTTACATATTACTTGTATGAGAAAATGTGTTTGACATCGCTGATTTAGTAGGCATAATCATGCTATTGCTATGGTCTAACTTGAATATTTAGTAATGGGGTTGCATAGAGGAAAAGGTCATTGTGTTTCTTTCTTCCCATAGCCCTGTTTCTTAATTAAGACAAATCTTGAAAGCGTTACATATTGATTCTGCTTCTCTCAAGGCCGCACTTTGAACTATGGTTAGTAATGGGGGAGATAATGGTTGTTTGTATGCAGAAGGTTTGGTGATAGTTTATTGGGGCCAGCAAATGATTTCCAGCAGCAGCTCCCATCATCTCCATGGTGTGTGATGGTGAGAGATGAAAGGAGGATGAGAAAGAGGGGTGGTTGGTGGGAGTCTGACTGGACTGAGATGGGAGTCTTCCCATGTTTTATTATGATGAGGTGAAATGTTCTAATGCTGTTAGATGACATGGAATGCAAACCATCAATCAGACACCGTGCCATTCTTCATGCCAATGGAAACAAAGCCGTGTCCTGAGAGAACCGTACAGTATGTTTCAAAGAGCTGAGGGGTTTGCTGGGATATTACCATATTTTGGTAAGACAACATGCAAAGACATTGTTTTTATCTTTTATAACATGAATATTCCTGTCACCATGTATCACCATGTTAGAGGTGTGTGGTCTTAATGGGTTCCTGTGTTATGAGTGGATGTATATTTGTGCTTATGAGACACTCGATGGAAAGAGAGAAAGCCATCTGCCTACCTGCTGAGTACTACTGTACATGGGTCACGGAAAGTACTGCTAGGCCAACATACAGTACAAGCACACACACACACTCACTCACTCACTCACTCACTCACTCACTCACTCACTCACTCACTCACTCACTCACTCACTCACTCACTCACACACACACACACACACACACACACACACACACACACACACACACACACACACACACACACACACACACACACACACACACACACACACACACACACACACACACACACACACACACACACACACACACACAGCTGATATCTCAATGTGCTGTACAGAAACCCAACCTAAAACCCCAAACAGCAAGCAATGCGGGTGTAGAAGCACGGTGGCTAGGAAAAACTCCCTAGAAAGGCCAGAACCTAGGAAGAAACCTAGAGGAACCAGGCTATGACTGGTGGCCACTCCTCTTCTGGCAGTGCTGGGTGGAGATTATATCAAAACATGGCAACACACACACCGTGTTGTATTCCTTCCAAAATCCTATTTTCCCTAACCCCTAACCCTTAATCTAACCATAACTCTAAACTTAACCCAAAGCCTAACCCTTAAACTATACCTAAACGTAACCCCTAACCCCAACCTTAATTCTAACCCCAACCATAATTGCAACCCTAAACCTAAACCTAAAATAGTGTTTTTCCTTGTGGGGACTGGCAAAATGTAAAAATCAAATCAAATCAAATTGTATTGGTCACATACACATGGTTAGCAGATGTTAATGTGAGTGTAGCGAAATGCTTGTGCTTCTAGTTCCGACAGTGCAGCAATTTCTAACACGTAATCTAATAATTCCACAACAACTACCTAATACACACACATCTAAGTAAAGGTAAGGAAATAGAATATATAGATATAAATATATGGATGAGCAATGGCAGAGCGGCATAGGCAAGATGCAATAGGTGTTATAAAATACATTATATACAGTGGGGGAAAAAAGTATTTAGTCAGCCACCAATTCTGCAAGTTCTCACACTTAAAAAGATGAGAGAGGCCTGTAATTTCCATCATAGGTACACTTCAACTATGACAGACGAAATGGGAAAAAAAATCCAGAAAATCACATTGTAGGATTTTTAATGAATTTATTTGCAAATTATGGTGGAAAATAAGTATTTGGTCACCTACAAACAAGCAAGACTTCTGGCTCTCACAGACCTGTAACTTCTTCTTTGAGAGGCTCCTCTGTCCTCCACTCGTTACCTGTATTAATGGCACCTGTTTAAACTTGTTATCAGTATAAAATACACCTGTCCACAACCTCAAACAGTCACACTCCAAACTCCACTATGGCCAAGACCAAAGAGCTGTCAAAGGACACCAGAAACAAAATTGTAGACCTGCACCAGGCTGGGAAGACTGAATCTGCAATAGGTAAGCAGCTTGGTTTGAAGAAATCAACTGTGGGAGCAATTATTAGGAAATGGAAGACATACAAGACCACTGATCATCTCCCTCGATCTGGGGCTCCACGCAAGATCTCACCCCGTGGGGTCAAAATGATCACAAGAACGGTGAGCAAAAATCCCAGAACCACACGGGGGGACCTAGTGAATGAACTGCAGAGAGCTGGACCCAAAGTAACAAAGCCTACCATCAGTAACACACTACGCCGCCAGGGACTCAAATCCTGCAGTGCCAGACGTGTCGCCCTGCTTAAGCCAGTACATGTCCAGGCCCGTCTGAAGTTTGCTGGAGAGCATTTGGATGTTCCAGAAGAAGATTGGGAGAATGTCATATGGTCAGATGAAACCAAAATATAACTTTTTGGTAAAAACACAACTCGTCGTGTTTGGAGGACAAAGAATGCTGAGTTGCATCCAAAGAACACCATACCTACTGTGAAGCATGGGGATGGAAACATCATGCTTTGGGGCTGTTCTTCTGCAAAGGGACCAGGACGATTGATCCATGTAAAGGAAAGAATGAATGGGGCCATGTATCGTGAGATTTTGAGTGAAAACCTCCTTCCATCAGCAAGGGCATTGAATATGAAACGTGGCTGGGTCTTTCAGCATGACAATGATCCCAAACACACCGCCCAGGCAACAAAGGAGTGGCTTCGTAAGAAGCATTTCAAGATCCTAGAGTGGCTTAGCCAGTCTCCAGATCTCAACCCCATAGAACATCTTTGGAGAGAGTTGAAAGTCCGTGTTGCCCAGCAACAGCCCCAAAACATCACTGCTCTAGAGGAGATCTGCAGGGAGGAATGGGCCAAAATACCAGCAACAGTGTGTGAAAACCTTGTGACGACTTACAGAAAACGTTTGACCTCTGTCATTGCCAACAAAGGGTATATAACAAAGTATTGAGATAAACTTTTGTTATTGACCAAATACTTATTTTCCACCATAATTTGCAAATAAATTCATCAAAAATCCTACAATGTGATTTTCTGGAATTATTTTTCTCCATTTTGTCTGTCATAGTTGAAGTGTACCTATGATGAAAATTACAGGCCTCTCTCATATTTTTAAGTGGGAGAACTTGCACAATTGGTGGCTGACTAAATACTTTTTTGCCCCACTGTACATATGAGATGAGTAATGCAAGATATGTAAACATTATTGAAGTGGCATTATTTAAGTGACTAGTGTTCCATTTATTAATGTGGCCAGTGATTTCAAGTCTGTATATAGGCAGCAGCCTCTCAATGTTAGTGAAAGCTGTTTAACAGTCTGATGGCCTTGAGATATCGGAGATATCTCTCGGTCCCTGCTTTGATGCACCTGTACTGACCTCGCCTTCTGGATGATAGCGGGGTGAACAGGCAGTGGCTTGGGTGGTTGTTGTCATTGATGATCTTTTTGGCCTTCCTGTGACATCGGGTGCTGTAGGTGTCCAGGAGGGCAGGTAGTTTACCCCCGGTGATGTGTTGGGCAGACCGCACCACCCTCTGGAGAGCCTTGCGGTTGTGGGCGGTTGTGGGCGGTGCAGCCCGACAAGATGCTCTCGATTGTTCATCTGTAAAAGTTTGTGAGGGTTTTAGTTACCACTTGTCTGAATTTTCCTTGTTTTACTATCCTTGTGAGGACTTCTGGTACCCTAAGGATAGTAAAACAAAAACACACACACACACACACAGCAAGAGGGGAAATCTAATTGTATTTGGATGTGAAAATGCACGGATATGTGTAAATGACATTCCCGGGGCTCCAGCACGTTGAATGATTTACCTTTGTGGCGTAATGGAGCAATTTCTTTCTTTCTTTCTTTTTTCAGCTTTTCAATCTGCAGTAAAAATTCTCGCTTAGCTCTGCGACAAGTCATCTGTCACTCTGCGCATGGCGGATGAGACTCTGGTGACATAGTGGCCCCAAGACTTGCTATTCTGTCTCCCATGAGGGATATTAAAGAGCAGCAAGCATCAATTAAATACTACAGTGCTGCTTAGTGCAAAGCAATGCTGGATTGTCATGTAGTTGATCAGTTGGTGACCTGGGACAGTGTGGATGGTTAGCTTTTACTCTCAGGTTTATGTTAGGGAGTTGTTTTATGGGGGTGATGATGGAAGTCAGATGTGATGGAACATCAGTGTAAGATTCTAGTTGTAGGTTTCCTTAGTTTTTCTTTCTGTTACATTAGGCATACAGAGGTTTGTATTTTGTTGACCCGACTATAGAAATGTTGTTTGAGAGCATTGAGGCTTTAAGGGCAAGGCTTTGGCAGCCAGAATCTCTCCAAAATGACCTGTAATTCCCAGTGTCCAAGGTAATCACTGTAATGGCCTGTCAACACAGCCAGAGAAAGCAAGCAAACAATGCGCATTACTCACCCACTATCAACTCATCCCTGCTTGGTTTCTGACCAGAAAACATGTGTGTATGTGTTTCCATGTAACTGTGTGTGTGGACGCGTGTGAAAGAAAGAGAGAGAAAATCCCCCACAATAAGTCAAAAAGCCCCTTCTCTTCAGAGAGCAGAGTTGATCCCCTTTCTTGCCCAATGTCATGGCTGTCACATCCCCTCTGTGCTGAGTGTGTGTGAGGGAAGGAGAGAGAGAAAGAGAGGGCGGGGCGGGCTGTGGTCCAGGGGTCAGGCTCTGTTTTCACACTGCTGTCCTGTGGCCGAGCAGGGCTGTCACTCACACCCACACTCACACCAACACATCACATCAGAGAGGCTGAGAGCTGGGATGGTCTCCCCGGCCTACCTGTGAAATACTGTATTTCGTGCCTCTCCCCCCATCACAATCTGCTCCTCATCTACACCACACTTGTTGGAGGCCATTCTGTTTTGTCTCACTCCCTCTATTGATGAGCTCTCCATGTCATGTCATCCATCCTTATTCCATTATACACCTACAGTATACTCCTACCATCTCTTAGAGAGGCTGCGGTCTAGCTGGCCTTATTTCATCCCACAAGGTTGCCTTTTGTTATTCTGACTGCGCTACAATTCGCCGAGTTCAATCAAAGACTGAGATTGCCAGCCCAGCTGTGATAAAAGTACATTCGGCTCTAAATTAAATTCAACATAACTGGGAAATGAAGCAAATACGAATAAACAAAAGCGGATGCTCGGGTGATTTGACTGTGAATGATAGCGGTGGAGTGTGAAGGGTAATGTATTGTTTCTTCCTCTACCGTAATTGAGCTGTGCCTCTCAGAGGCTCTGATGTGACATGTGGTGCCCCGGGACAGGGCACAGAGACAGTAAGAGGATAGTAGTGCTGTGCTAAGCCTGTGATTCGCTAGCTGACTCCAGTCAACCTCAATAAGTGCGGTGCCCGCTCCTGCTCCCGCTCCCCCAGCCCCAATACCAGCCTGTGGCGTGGAAGTTAATTGGCAGCATCTGCTGTCTGGGAGCCCGAGCGCCCAGTTACCCCCCTGGCACCTGGAGCCACCAGTCTGCCTGCAGGCAGCGAGCGGAGAGAGCCCAAACACCACAGCTGCCACCGGTGCCAGGGGGGATGTGGTCAGACAGGCTGGCCGGCTGTGCCAGGCAGGGACACCCTCAGGGGACAGATGGTTTACAGATCTGGGTGGTAGTGGGGAGAGAGAAAGCAGAGAGAGATAGAGACTCACCTGCCATGCCCTAACAGGCACAACACTGATTTTCATTTAGAGAAGGCGAAGAGCCTGCTGGATTTGGTTGTTGTGTAAAATTGGCTTCTTTTAAAACAACAAAGTGGAAAATGTAGCATTTTTGTAGTAGAATCACAATGATTATTTTAATGCCGGTTGTGGTCAAATTATACTTGAAGCTTTTGTTGAGGCAGTATCCTAAATCCAAAGTGCAGATCCTTTCCAATATGATGTTATTGTTTTGAATCTCATAAGGATTGTAGCTATCCTTTGTCCTAATGTCCTTGTGTATGTGTGAGGTCATTCTCCAGTGAAATTACTGGTTCATGCTCTTCATTTCCTGTGTACACTATGACATTCACTCTAAGTGTATGACATTATTCTGATGACCTCATTGTGACCTCATGATTTGTCATGTTGCCATCAGGAGAGTGGATGATCTCATCAGCCTAACCTCTATCTGATGAGTCATAGTGACACAGACACAGTAACATGGTTATGATACTGCTGAGATCATTGTTGTCGTACTCTATTTAATGACTATGTGGATGTGCATTTTTTAGATTTATGTTATGGCTGAGAGAAAGCAACAAAGAGGTTTTACACAGAGAGCTGAGATGGGAATACTTTCATCATTGGAATTTCACTTTCAGAAATGACGTTTTTTTGTTGCAGAATACATGTCTCCTTTGATGACCACATTTCCAACACAACTTATATATTTCAGGAACCTGCGGGTGAATTTACTGTATGTGGTTTACTCTACAGGAATCATTACACATTTCACGTTAGACTCCTGTCCTATCCCAGTATGAATGTTTATGTAAATACTTGAGGTAAGTTCACAGACAACAAAGGAGTGAGAGGGTAGGTTGTCTGTCTGGGAAGATAATGCTATCAGAGAGCAGGCAAATTGAATCTGGAGATGCATCTGCATTAGCCCTCAAAAAGCCCTGTCACTCCACCATCTCTACTCCATCTCAACAGCATCTCTCCAGCTCACTGCCCTAGGCTACATTAAGCTACATGTCTGCCTTCCTGTAATTAACAGAGAGAGGTATTGTTCGCCTTCTATGGAGAATGAATGCGGTACAGTTGTCAGGAGCAGATTGCTCTACAGTATGTCTCGGATCTAAGAAATGTGTGTGTTTTTGTTGTTGTTTTTTTGAGTTGGTTGTGTGCTTGTGAGTGTGTCTGAAGTGTTGTTTGCCAGCCAGTCTGGCGCCAGGCTGTCTCCCTGGGTCCACTCCACCCAGTGAGCTGATACAGACAGTAGACACATCCACATATCCCCTGGGAGAGGAGAGTAGAGGAGAGAGAGAGGTCTCACAACCACTCCACCTGCTCTCTCTCTCTCTCTCTCTCTCTCTCTCTCTCTCTCTCTCTCTCTCTCTTTATCTCATAGACACTATTTGTTTACAACATGCTTTCAGACACTTTTTACTGATTTATCAGTGTGTCTAATAGAATGTGTGATTTCTCTGTTGTTTGCGGCTGGGCAAGGCCAGCAGTTTTTTGTTGTCTACAGAAGTGAGTTAATCTCAAACAGCTTTTCTATTATGAGTCATTATGACATTCGCTTTACTCCATGTTTAGCATATTCACATTAGCTGTAGTCCTAGTATGATGGGTGTGATGGGTGTGTTGGTGTCAGCCAGAGACTGGCTGAGACTGAACACTAATGTGGGGTGGGGTCTAATGCTGCATGGTGTAGGTGCTTGGGGAGCTGGTGTTTGTTCCTGTTATCATAACCCCTCTTACACATTTATCAACACACACACACACACACACCAGGATAAAACACTGACATCATGGTTGTGGGGTGTTAGTGCCCACCTCCCAGTCTAATGCCACCTGCCATCATGCCCCAGAGGGGGGTGGTGGCGCCATGCTGGCGATGGCAGGGTGATCATCTGCTCTCAGCACAGTGGGACCTGTAGCTGCACCAGCATGGAGCCATGGGCGGGCCTGGGGGAGGGTGCTGCGGTGTAGTCAACCCTCTGCCCTGTCTGGCACATTGTCCACTGTTAATCAAATTAATTTACCCCATTTGAGAAAAATCTAAACTATCCACACCAAGTTTGTATTCAAACTTTCAGATTGGTTCACAGGTTTTGGATGAAGTTTAGTGCTATGGTATTGACCACAGTACTTTAGAGAGATCTAAAGACAGGCGAGTGGACCTGGGACTGTCTGTAGCTGGGAGGGGAAGGTCATGCCACTACTGAACACCACCGAGAGGTGTGGCCATCTGCTGGTCAATCAGGGTGCTGGCACAGCTACACTCCTCTCCAGGATGATTCTGAGCACTGAGCACGGTACAAGGTTGCTTGATCAGACAGGACAGGATTCTCAAGACCTCATTTAAGACATGTTTGCCCTGGTTTTGATTCTGAATGTGATCGCAAGCCACTGGCCCTACATCACATCGACATCCACATAACACCCGTGGAGATGTCTGTCTGTTGAACCGGCTGTGCATGAGTGATATGTGTATGAATGAGGTCCACTGTTTGCACACGGATATGAGTGGAATATTTCCGCCCCACAGAGTAATATAATGCAGCCCACTCACCAGAAGAGGGGTTGTAGAAGTACTGTCCTCCATCACAAGCCTCTATGCTTCACCACTGACCCTACTGTATGAACCCACTTTACAGTGCTGCCTGCCTGGCTCCCTCCATACCACCACTACCCAGCCAACCCAAACTGGAAAAAATCTTCCACTGCGTTTCAAAGAACTGTCAGCAGTACAGTAATTGATCACCCCCGAGCCCACTGAGTAATTCTAATGGCATGTATTTTGATGACTTATTTTGATATATTTAATGACGCCATAAAACGAACCCTGAAGTTGAGTCGATGCCTCTAGCTGAATACTTAAGTACCCAGTGTGTGTGTTCTGAGTGATTTGGTCGAGAGAATTTGCGACGCTCTTAAAACGTGAATAAAAGTGAGCTGGGGTGTGATGTCTTGTTTGTGTGATAAACAGAAGAAGCACCATGGTGATGCGCAGCGACCTTACATGTTCTTATGTGACCTGATACCTATATAATCCACTTCCTTCTTACTCCTCTCTGCAACAATAGCTCTCATTTTTATCCATTATCCACTTTCATCCATTACCTCCTCTAATTTAATACTCTGAAAATCCACTCTATGTCAGTCTATGATTTCACATTTAATCACCAGTCCAAATAGAGAAAGAATTTAGATTTTTTTATAGATGTAAGAAACCGCTATTAGTGAATTTCACCTTAGTGTCTTGGACGTGGCTCAAGTTCCTCATAGTTTCCATTTCTGCATGCAAGCAGATTGGAATATACAACCCCAGTGCATTTCTCTGGGTCTTTGAGTTTATGGTTTCAGGTCTAATGACCCAATGATTTAAGGTCTGGGAGGCTGTATGTGTGTGTTGCTGTTCGCCAGGCTCTTAGCTCTAACATGGCTATGTCCCCATAGCATTTATGAGTGGAGGTGAAGCATCACCCGCATGCTCTTGCAATAGAACAAAGTACGGAGCCAAGGCATTTTTTGCTCTTACACATAGTACTTGGTGCTTTTAGGTGGGATTTGTTTAACTCTGATAGAATACTGTATCTGCTGCTGCATACTATTCAATCATGGTAAGCTCTGTGAATTTGATCTGATATTGACTGTTCGCCTGTTTGTTCATCTAATTCACCCAAGGGTTTGTCATTTATTGTAGTCTCTAAAGAAAAGGATATTTTAAACGCTGATATCAGACAGCATAACGTTGGGGAGACAGATTTACCTAGACTGAATAGAACCAGCAAATCATGAGGGTTGAATGGTGAGAAGTGAACATTTCTGACATGGATGTCACATCTCACGTGTGTTGCCTATTTCAACTTCTGTCTTTCCCCAAAATGCTGTGGAAAAAGGGGCAAGACAGCAAATTAAATCTCTTAACGGTTTTGATGTTAACACCTTACAAAATCTTCCAGCGGCTTGTTTAAACCACTCAGCTTCAGAGGGTCCCTGTTCAGGCTCAGATGTCTCTGTAAACTGCTTATTGTCTCCACAGAAAGTGGGCTTTGAGATGCCTTTCCAAAGGAAAGCCCGGAGCCTACTAACAACCCATGACTACTGTACATTGTTTTAAACCCACACACTGATTTGATGCTTTCCAGGACATTCAGTGACTTGCAGTGGCAACCACTATACACTATACTACAGTATACCATCAGTGATCACATACGGCCAACAGAATGACAAAGCAAGAGAGGTTGCTTAGTAACAGTGCGATTGGATACCGTCTTTATGTCTGATCTGCATCCTAAAAAGATGGATAGATACATCACACATGTGAGTAGGAGGCATACTTGACTGTTTTCAGATCATTCTAAAGCTATTTTCTGGTTGGATTAGTATGCAAAAGAAGGAGGCTGTGCCATGTTTCAACAAAAGTGAAATTGTTCAACATCTGGCAGCGTAGGTAGAGAGATTGGCTCTTCAAATGCGGCTGGTAGTACATTATGGTTGTATAGTATCATTGTGAAAAATATCCAAATGTAAACATTTTTATTTTAGGAACAGAGCTTCCATTTGTCACAAATTGATGGTGTAGAACTGTGGCACTTGTGGGACATATTTTAAACCATTCCCAACATTGAGCGCATGACAGGCTCAGCTTTGAGCAGAGAGAGAAGCGAGTAGCGTGACTGCAGTGACCTCTACGCTTGATTGATTTGAGAATGTAGACAAGATGTCCCTAGTATGAAAGCTACCAATTTTATCCCTCATCTCTGAGACTTCTGAAGGAAACAGATCAACATCAAAATCAAAGCCCCTCTTGTATCTGCTAACAGTTGAGAAGTTGAAAAGCAGAGGGAAGGAGAGTGACACCTCAGTAAAGGCTTTTAGCTGCCAGTGCTCTGCTCTCTTTGGTGTTGACCCGGATTCTACTGGAGAAGTCGTGTTATCACATAAGACATTTCAAGCAGAGTTTTGTTTTTCTTATCTTCATTTATGCCTGCTCTTGTATGGAAGTTGTGTTAACACGTCTCACAGCCCTCGTTCAGTTGATGACCTTGAGCTTTAGGATGGAACTTTCCGTGGTGTAGAATATATTTGTGACGTGTGAGCGTGTGTCTGCTGTGGCACTGAATTGTGAAACCACGTTTGTGCACATTATCATTGGAGGCGGCTTTTTTGTTGTTGCCACATGCAGTGATAAATCTGTTTGGGAATGGGGGCACTGTACCACATCCTGAAGTACGAGAGGCATGGGGCAGCATTATTTAGATAAAACGAATTGCCAGCAGCCGTTCAGGAGCAGACACTGCAGAGATATAAACCAGGGGGACAGCAGCCTCTGCATCGCTGCTCTCCAGAGGAAGACACAAAGCTATTTTCTTTGGCCCATAACAGTAAAGCAGTCCTGCGATGGCCAGCAGTAAATTCCTGTTGTGTAATTACAATCAATATCGAAGACTCGCTCAGTAGCCAACAAGGTCAAATGGTACAGAGAAGAGCTGCACGGCTGGATAATGCCAAACAGATAGATGAATAAATAACTGGATAAAGTGTCATCTTATTTCATTCTTCCGAGGTGGGGTGTGACAAGGTAATGCGGCCCCCTGTTTTCAGCCTGCCAGGTCTCCTGGGTGTGCAGGGAACAGCAGAAGGTCCTGCACTCAGCCCTGGACAAGCAATGGAGGAAGCAAAACACCTGGGACCTCCTGACACAAACTATCATTGTGCTGTGTTTGTGTGGGCGTCCATGTGTGCGTGCGTGTGTTTGTGCGTGTGTGTGTTTGTGCGTGCGCGTGTTTGTGCGTGTGTGTGTTTGTGCGTGCGTGCGTGCGCGTGTTTGTGCGTGCGTGTGTTTGTGTGGGCATCCATGTGTGCGTGCGTGTGTTTTTGCGTGCGTGTGTTTGTGCGTGTGTTTGTGCGTGCGTGTGTTTGTGCGTGCGTGTGTTTGTGCGTGTGTTTGTGTGTGTGTGTTTGTGTGTGCATGTGTTTGTTTGTGTATGTGTGTGTGTGTGTGTGTGTGTGTGTGTGTGTGTGTGTGTGTGTGTGTGTGTGTGTGTGTGTGTGTGTGTGTGTGTGTGTGTGTGTGTGTGTGTGTGTGTGTGTGTGTGTGTGTGTAATTCACATGAACAGGACAAACACTTCACCAATACACATTTTTCATCCCACATTCCACCAATATCTTTGATTAGGAATAAAATACTTTGATTTAAATGAAAGGTAATATATTTTATTTAAATTAAAGGTAATTGCATGAGCCAAGATCCCAAAATATCACACTGAGTATACTTGATTACACAAGCAGATTAAAGTTAGTGAAAATGTAGAAATTCTTAAAAGAAAAGTTTTAAATTATTGCTTCCTTCTCCCATTCCTTCTCTTCATGGCGCTTGTTGAGCACATGTATACATACGAATGTGTGGTGTATGTCTTTGGGCCCGTGCCCAGTAGTATTGTCGACTAGCTCGTCAGCCACCTAATGCCCTGTAGAATGCAGTGCAGGGGTGTGGGAGAGGCACCCGCCCAGGCAGCCAGCCTTGGGGCTCTGCAGACACTGGATAAGAGCCTTCTCTGGAGGGGGGCGGGCCAGCACTGCTTACTGCCCCCTCTCCTCTCACTCCTCTCTCTCTACCTCTCTCCCCTCTTTCTCTCTCCTTCCCTTCAGCCAGGCATGAGGCAGGGCGGGGTGGCTGCATTAGTATTCTGCTGAGACAGGCACACTTGCACAGAGATAGGAACACTTTCTCCTCTACCAGGGGAATAATCAGCTTGGCCTTTTCCCCCTTTCCTCACTTTGCCTTATACAACTCGGCTAATTTGGTTTGATTTTAATTTTATATTTCACTTTGTAGCGGCAGCAGCATTTTCTTTGAGTGTTTGTTTGTATATATATATGCGTGTGTGTGTGTGCGCGCGCGCACGTCAGCATAAAAACCAACAGCCTATTTCCCATCTGCCCATCCCTAGTTGAGAGGCGATAGAGTATGGGGCTTATTGAGAGGGGGGTCAGTGAGTCCCAGGTTCATTTGAGACAGGCTGCCTGCTGCCCTCTGCTTATCAGATAGGCCGCTCAGGACGGCAGGCTGCTATCAGATACAGATAGCATCTCAATCTGATCCTGGTCCTACAGGAGAGACGCCAGCCTGCCATCACAGCCTCTGATCTGCCTCCTCTTTCTCATCCTCCCCTTATCTTCTGTCTCCCTCCTCCTCACTCACTCTCTCTCCCCCTCCCCTTCCCATCATCCTCTCTGTGGCCTCAGCTCAATGCCTGTCCGTTATTGCTTTTTCCCCTCTCAGAAGATTCACTCTCTTCTACTCCTCTTTGCCAACATTTGTTGTGGATCGTTATTCACCCCCCCCTCCCACCTTTTCTCTCACATATCCTTGTTGTCAGCTTTTTTATTTGCATGTGCACAGGCTTTATATGCAGTTATCAGCTGCGTAGACACTCATTCAGCTGGGATGTACCATCAATTGTTAGCCTGTATGAAATATCCATAGTCTACCATTGTCCTTCTTTATTTACTGCTTTATACAGTTAGTTTGGGATGCAACTCAGATGATGCCCAGTGAACAGGAGAGATGCAGAGGCAGCCAGGGGAATAGAGAGAGCAGAGCAGAGCAGAGCAGAGCAGAGCAGAGCAGAGCAGTAAACTGAGAGGCTGTAGGGGATGCAGTGGTGTCACATTTCTGATTGATCGCTATTTAAGGCCCCTGGATCACTCTCCTTGTAGCCCTCGGCATTACCACAACAGACCGGATGACAGCGGGACTAGAAACTTTCCGTACTGTTCCATGCTCTCACATTGATACCAATGACCTTATAGACGAAATGCTGCAAGCAGTTGTCCCTTTATAATCGGTTATCAACCTGATAGGGTCTGGGGAAAGGTTCTGAGGGAATTATCTAATATGTATACAGTATGTATTGTATATGAGACATGAATTTTCTCTAAATCCTTGAAATGTTCCCCTGTCCTTGCAGGCAAAGACTCCCGACTAAGAATGTGTACTACTACCGTTGCCCTGACCATCGGAGAAACTACGTGATGTCTTTTGCCTTCTGCTTTGATCGAGAGGATGATGTGTACCAATTTGCTTACTGCTACCCCTACACCTACACCAGACTGCAGCACTACCTGGACAGCTTGGAGCGCAGGAACCTGGACTACCTGCAGAGGGAGCAGCTGGGGCTCAGTGTGGTGAGTGTGTGTGTGCGTGCGCATACGTGCGTGCATATACGTGTGTGTCCTCTCTCCCTCATCAAACAGTTTTCAACAGACTACCAAAGAGCCCCAGCCCAGGTCTATCCACCAGTCCACCCTTCACATTTTCATGTTATCAGTATGACTGTTCAACTCTGTGTGATTGTAGCCAGAGGACAGGAGGGATCCTTGACTGTGCTACTGTAGGTGGTGTGGTGGTGAGGCTGGTTGAGCCACACAGAGTGTCTCCTCGCTGTGTTGTGCCTGTGCAGCGCTGCACGCTGGTTGCCCTCTGAGAGAGAACACTGCTGCCTGTAATCAGGAGAGCTCTCTCTTTTCACAGGAACAGGAAGAGGATCTTTCACACTGCCTGCAGTACTGTCTGCTCTTATCAAATAATAGTAGGAGAAAAACTCATTAGAAATGCGTATTATTATTATTTTTGTATTATTTAAAAAAACATTTGTCAAGGAGAGCTAGCTGCAAGAGGCAATGTTGAAAGTGCTTTTATTAATAAGGAATGTGGCGTACATTTTTAGAGGAGTCACATTTTTATGAAATATGATTTGAAAGGGCAGATGATGTTGGTGAAGAATCATTTCAGAAAGTGATCTCTCAACTAATAGGAGCCCAGAATTGGCAACAAAGACAAGAACAGGTATCGGCATATTCCTTCAATAGTTCCCATCATATAATTAGAATTCTAGAATTCTATTAGTTTTTCTATGCTTCCCACTGTCCTATGACATGTCCAAGTACAAAATGAGGGCTCCAAAGTGTGCAGCATTAGTTCTACTTTTTAGCCTCACCAGCACTTTGTGATAAATACAAGAAGTTCAGACATAAAACTGAGTCAGTTGGCACTCAGACTAAGGATTAGTTTAGTATGCATAGTCATAGAGGCGTTTTATGGCCTTATTTGTCTTTTAATGTCCTGCGGTCCTGGATCTCTGACAGCCCGGCCCAGCAATCTCATTACGACCTGCAATGAGAGAGGGATGAGGGGACCTTTCCGTCTGCTGCAGTAAAGAGCCCAAGTCCCTCCAGTGGCTTCACACACCCACATGATACATGTTAGCTGGAAGAGCTTACCATATACAGTACCAGTCAATAGTTTGAACACATCTACTCATTCCAGGGTTTTACTTTATTTTTTACTATTTTCTACATTGTAGAATAATAGTGAAGACATCAAAACTATGAAATAACACATATGGAATCATGTAGTAACCAAAAAAGTGTTAAACAAATCAAATATATTTTATATTTGAACCACCCTTTGCCTTGATGACAGCATTGCAAACTCTTGGCATTCTCTCAACCAGCTGCATGAGGTAGTCACCTGGAATGCATTTCAATTAACAGGTGTGCCTTGTTGAAAGTTCATTTGTGGAATTTCTTTCCTTCTTAATGTGTTTGAGCCAATCAGTTGTGTTGTGACATGGTTGGGGTGGTATACAGAAGATGGCCTTATTTGATAAAATACCAAGTCCATACTACATTATGGCAAGAACAGCTCAAATAAGAAAAGAGAAATGACACTCCATCATTACTTTAAGACATAAAGGTCTGTCAATCTGGAAAATGTCAAGAACTTTTAAAGTTTCTTCAAATGCAGTCGCAAAAACCATCAAGCGCTATGATGAAACTGGCTCTCATGAGGACCGCCACAGGAAAGGAAGACCTTGAGTTACCTCTGCTGCAGAGGATAAGTTCATTTGTCCAAATTTGAGATTTTTGGTTCCAACCACCGTGTCTTTGTGAGACACCGAGTAGGTGAACGGAGGATCTCCACATGTGTGGTTACACCGTGAAGCATGGAGGAGGGGGTGTGAGGGGTGCTTTGCTGGTGACACTGTCAGTGATTTATTTAGAATTCATTGCACACTTAACCAGCATGGCTACCACAGCATTCTGCAGCGATACGCCATCCCAACTGGTTTGCTCTTAGTGGGACTATCATTTGTTTTTCGACAGGACAATGACCCAACACACCTTAAGACTGTGTAAGGGCTATTTGACCAAGAAGAAGAGTGAAGGAGTGCTGCATCAGATGACCCGGCCTCCACAATCACCCGACCTCAACCCAATTGAGATGGTTTGGGATGAGTTGGACCACAGAGTGAAGGAAAAGCAGCCAACAAGTGTTCAGCATATGTGGGCACTCCTTCAAGACTGTTGGAAAAGCATTCCAGGTGAAGCTGGTTGAGAGAACCCCCCACACACACACACACACAGAAACCACATGTGCATATCTACCCACACAATGAAAGAGTGATTTTTGTTCCATTGCCCTTTCAGATGCAGACTCCATGAAGAAATGACACTGTGGCATTAAATAGCAAATGGACCTATCGTAAATCATCAGGGGGTAAAACAAAAGCCTCAACATTTAGTGTGGCGTTCACTGGTGAGCTTGACTGATTGCCTTAGCATGAACAATAGCATTTTCAATCAGCCTCTCACTCAGTTTAACTTCTGCATGAAGGCATGAGATAGAAAGTGTGCTGTACAATGCTCCTTATTTCTGATCATTAGGTATGGCTTGCTCATAGGCTAGTCATAGCTCCAAATGGAACTTGTTGGAAAGCTTGATTTCAGAGATGTAGCTACACATTTGAGGTGTGATTATAAATCAGAGGTTGCTTGGATTGTTTCAGACCAGAATGAGCCTGAAAGTGCTTGTCAAAACTGCAGGGCTAGAATTTGTCAGTGACACAGTTCCTCCACTTTTCTGCTACTCCGCATTAACTTTCAACTTTCATTGTTGGAGGGATTTGAAAGGAGGGTTACGTCAGTGTGTACATTGGCTGATGTCTCAGGGAATGTAAACAAGTGCCAAAGTAAGAAAAGATGAGGAGGAGACAAACTGGACTCAGAGTGACAGCCTTAGAGACTGGAAGACAAGCAGAGGGAATCAGGCCTCAGGGCCAAGCAGCTGTAGCACACTAGGTCTACCTGCCTACCGATAAACAGCTGCAGTAATTGTGATGCCTCGTCTCCACCAAACACAAAGAGAGATCATAGCTCCACTGTAATAGGGGAGGACTACTATAATTGCACTTCTGGGATAATAACAAATGCTTGAACTGCATATTGCCTTTTAGCCTCCGTCTCTCTACCATCCCTTTATCGTTTTTTTCTCTCTCTCTTCTCCACTCCCTTTTTATATAGCGCCTAGATCTGCTTCAGGGACCAATAGTAAAACAGCTTTTTGATGGCGTATGTGCTACTGTAGGTGAACACCAAAGCTTTGTAAGCATACTAAGCAGTATGCGTTTGCATGTTTGTCAGTCAGTGTATGGAAATCTTTTTTGCCATCTGCTTTGCCCAGGTGTCATTCAATGAGATGTGGGGTGAGGTTTGAAAAACCTCTGTTCATCTGTGACAATTTAACAGGCAGCTCGGGCTTTTGTTTATGGCCTTTCCTTCAGCTCTTTTAAGACAGACATTACAGACATACTGGATGTCTCTCTTGCTTCTTGTACCCTAACACATTCTTTGTGATGGTCTACAGTCCTGTGATGGACTAGTGGGTTATATGAAAGATTTCATAGGGTTTCTGTTGGAAGGGTTAGGCAGTGTATCCATTCCCCTGTTCTCTCTTTCTGAACATTTCTCCTACAATCCATTCCTTGACTGTTGTGTGAGCTACTCTCCCCCCTGAGGGACAAGTCCATGAAGACAGAGTGAATGCTGCTTGGACCTTTCTCTGCTAACAAGTGTGTGCACTCCAGGCAGAAGTTTCCTTAAACTATTCCACCATTTCTCTCGTATTGACTGCTAAAAAGACGGCCAGGGCCCAGTATTGAAAGCACACCAAGAGTGTTTGCTACACAAGTTGACAAAGCATTTTCTTATGGGCAGAGTCAGTCTAGGAGTTGCAGAGAAAGCACTTTTACCATTCCTTTCCTGTCATGATGGCCAACTGTGGCACTATTTGTCACCTCTGACAAAGCAGCCCTTATCTGCAGCCATCTATGATTAATGTGCAAATAGGAGCTGCTCAGGATGATAAGTGAGGAGTCGATGACCATCCTTAAGTCTGCACCCCTCAGCTGCCATCACTGAGTTCCACAATACTTACTGTGTTTTATGAGGGAAAAATAATCACCCTAAAAGTATTTTCTCAAAATAGTGTGCAGCTTAAATAAGGAAAACAAGTTCCTCAAATTTGACATAGTAACACAATAAACTGACATTGTTGCAACGGAGTTACACAATGCTTGCTGTAATAACCACAAAACCCTTTGCTCCTCATTCTAAACCAGCTCTGAGCTTGTCTACAATAATAGGCCTTCTAAGTGCCCTGTGGATGTCACCTTCAAACGTTCAGGGCTCACACAGACTGAGGATGTAAAGAGGCCCTTCCATCCCAATGCTCCCAGGAGAAAAGAGGCGTGTGGAAACGTCAGATGATGTGCTGGTCTGGGAAGGTGATTTTCTACGGTCCTAATGGCCACTGGGTCTCCTGCAGACAGGCTGTAGGGGACTGTGTCTTCGTGCCTGTTAGTGGGAATAAAGGATGAGAGGGGCCTTTGGCCCACGGAGTTGGCACTGCGGCTGTCTGCTGGGCTTATCGCTGTGTTTGTACACTGCGTGCCAAGATTTAATCAATAGCCACTCTACCTTCCGCTAGGAGAGAAGGTCAAACTGACTTGAGCGTTAGTAGCTGATGCTAGAGAAGAGAGGGAGACTAGGTTTGTCTTTCCTACTGCATGGTGGATGGATGGCCATGCTGTGTGAAACCAGGCTGCTGGGTAATTGCACGAGGTCTTGCCATTTACTGGCTTAACAGCAGCCAAAGTGTCTCACACAACATCATGAAGCATTTTGCTCTCCCTTTGTGTCCACTCTTTCACATCCCCGTTCAAGGATGCTGTTGACAGCAGCCATGTCTGTTCTTCCATGAATGATCCTATGATGGCGGTCTAATTTGGAGAGCCCTCCAACAGCTGACTTTTTTGAACCTCTATCAGACTGCCTGGGCAAGCCTTCATTATCATCTGTATGAGCTGAGAGCACAATATCACATACAGCGACCGCACTAAGTGGAAGTACAGAGGGAATTGATGATCTCTGGTTCTGACGTCTTGCCTAGGAATGCTGTTTGCCTATAGATGATAACACTGCAGCAGCCTAGAATGTCATACACCAGACTGCGGCTCAACCTTTCTGAAGGGTTGTGGGGTCATGCATGATCACTTTTGCTTGACCCTGGCTGCTCTGGTTGCTATGACAAGAAGCTGGCCTTTATTGGTATTTGACCTATATTCCAACATAGTTGGAAAGTGCTGATGTAGCTGGATGTGCATTTAGGGATATAAATGGGTCTGTTTCACCTGTTATATCTCAGTGAGGTTGGATCAATGGCTTGGCCTCTGACCCCAACAGTAGAGCAAGGAATTTATTCCACCTGAAATTGAAGATAAAACGGTTTATCCGACCCCATGCTATTGAGCTGGCCTTTTATCTAGACCAATGAGATTCCTCTAGGCTGTTGTCTCAGTGCTTTATTGCATATCATGACCCCTATAGCAATGCCATCTCACCAGTGTTTAGTATAGTAATGACGAAAGAATGGAGTGGGCTGGAGAAAAGGTAGGTATGGCTAGTGTGGTGGAGACAGTGGCCATTGTCATTAACATACGTTATCTTAAGTGGAATTGGAGGCCATAGCCTATGTATGGTAGAAAGATAATTCAGTAGAATGTTTGTCAGATGGTGGTGTATTTTCCAACTTGACTTATTATAATGCAGGCACAAAAAGAGCAGATTTGCTCAGTCAGAGATAATATTTATTTTTGAAATTGGAAATCGCTCACACCTTTAAGGCTTAACGCTCTCTCAATATTGTGGAGCGGCTCTGTGAGCTACTTTATATTCACGGGCCCGCAGATAGAATGACTGAGTGGAGAGAGAGGAGATGGGTGCTTTATGGACAGGAGGATATCACCCAGCATGGCTTATGTTGTCACTTAGCTGGCAGCAGCTCTCTCAGCCTCAGATACAACACCTCTGCCTCCTCTCTCATCCTCTCTCTACTGCTGCACTCGCCTATAATAGATAGATCTTCTCCATCATCAACAACCCTGTCCTCACATACTGAGGCATCGGCACCAGAGGAGAGGTGGTACTGTTAGCAGACCCACAAGCCTCACAGTGCAGGGATGACATTTCTCACTGGCACTTAGCTCCAGTGGTGGGCTAGGTAGGTAGTGGTGGTGCTGGGAAGGAAGGCTCTGCTGAGGGAGAGTGGGTACTGTAGGTGTTGCCTTGCAGTGTGGGAGTCATGTGGAGGTGGTTGGGAGAGTGAGTTATCCAGTGAAGAGGAAAAGGGATGTGTTCTCAAATGATCCGCTGCAGCAGACACACTCGTTTGCTCCTTCTCAGAGAAATCTAATCCAAGCCACAAAGCTCTGCACTGCCGTCCTTCTCGCTCTCTCTGCCGCCCGACAATTAATATTTACTAACCACTACTTTCTAGATGACTCCATGGATGGAGGACCGTGCATGTAAAAAAGTATCTGTTTCATTTTAGTGTCAGTCCTCCTCTCCCATGGGTCCAAGGAAGAGGAAAAAGAAGAAATAGTTTTCTAAAAGTGTTCAGGTTTTTTAATAGGTCAGAATACTCTTTTCTGACAGTGTAATTGCTTTCCATTGCTAGACCCATAGTGGGGAGTTGGGACCCTGGAAGGAAGAAGAGAGAAAAGAGGAGAGATAGAAAGAGATATGGAAGGGGAGAGAGAGAGAGACAGAGCGAGGTGTACAGTAGATCATTTGTTAGGAGAAAAGAATGAAAATTAATGAAAAGAGAGTTGCTCACCCTCTGAATGCAGCCAAGCTTGAAATTCACTTTGAGGGAAACTTAATTTGTTGTAAATGGGTGAAAAACATATTTAGGAATAGGGAGGAGAGGCTGCGGCGCCTGTCTGTGGCAGATGAGGATGCTATGCTCTGAATGCTTAAGCTGAATGGGGAGGAAATGCATAGCCTGTTATTTTCATCCATTGTAGATGGATAGTCATTATTACTCCCTCCTATAACGTCATTTGGGATGAAAATAAGTCTGTGATACTAGTGTATTTCTGAGAACTTCAGCCTGTCAAAAGTTACCTAGAAGGATAATGGTGTGTGGCCCAGTTGGCTTAGGGACAGATCCTATATGTGTCTAATTCCACAGGGGAAGATTATGTTGTGCTGGTTTAGAATCTTCAATACTGTATAGATCGATACAGCCAAATTGTTTTCTGATTAGCTGGTGGCTGTGGTATGGAATTACTGCCAGGGTATTTAAATCAGAAACCTGGTCCGTTTTATCCCTGCCTGCAGTTATAGCCTAGACCTCAACATACATGTGAGGACAATTTTCTATGAAGCAAGTCATTTTACTCAGAAAGGCTGAACAAAGCGAAGTCCTTGACCCTGGTATACAGCACTCAGTACCCCTCTCCAATGTTCCCATAGCATAGTAGTTGGAGCCAGACAGTTGGAGCTCTCTGAGTGGGTGTGTGGGTGAGATGTACTCCCATGGGATTGAATGTGAGGATAAGAGTCAATGAAGAGGAGCAGCCATCCCTGCAGTGCCTTCAACAGAACAACTCTAAAGCCTATGAGACTTACATAAGTCTGATCTTCATTCCAGTCCTTCTTTTATGGGCTTGTCTGTCACACAAGGCATCCTCAGATGCTGCTGACCACAGTATGGTAAACATGTGAGGAGAGGACATATTGTCCCTGTTGAATAAAACAACAAGAGGCAGTCTCACTATAAATTAAACACACAGGGCCTTGAGGCAGTCATAGGGAGGACAGCCCAAGGGTGAGGGCGTGTGTTTAGGGCGGTCAGGGTTGGGGATGAGCAAGCGTGGTCACTGAAGCGCTTTCTCTCTCTACGTGGTCCTGGGGTCCTCTACAGAACAGTGGCCTCCACCCTGGCCACAGGCCCTAACCCTACACTCCTCCGGGATCAGCCCCTCTGCCTCGGCCCAGTGCCCTGACATGTGGGGAATGGAGACGACTGATAACAAACATCTCCAGTCATCCTCCTCTGCCTCTCACACCCACCAGGCTTTTTATCCGCCCTGCACAGATACTCTTGTCCATTCCACACTTCTCTTTTAACTCCCCTGTTGCACTTCTCCTTTTTTACCTGAAGTAAAGAAAAAAGGAAGGATGTGACTGGGCCCATTTTTCCTCCACTTTCTATTCACTCCTATTCCTTTCTCCCTCAGCTCCCCCCAGCCCCAGTGCCTGTGTGTCTGCTCTTCTCCCCAACACTGGAGTGTCTGCCTGAGAGAGATGGATGCCAGCTCCTCTCTCTCCAAAGGCACAATGTCTCTCCTCTCTAGCACGCCTGCACCTGCATATTGTGATATAGTGCTTCTATTCACTAGAGTCGATTGCCTTTAACGGAACCCAGGCAGACTGGGGAAATTGAAAGGGATTGCGGCCTGCTTTTCATCAGAGCAGGAGCGGCGCAGGCTGGAGGGTTTTGGGTCACGGGGGGCTCTGGGGGAGCTTGGCTGGAGAGGGGGTATGAAGGGAGGGGGGACTTGGATGTCAAGGAGATGGACTTGGATCTGCTGCCAGGTGGCGTGGCAGTTGATTTCTGTCGATTCACTCCCATCTGCATGGCTATTCATCTCTTTGGCGCCGGTTATGTTAGGAAATACTGTACTGCTGAATGAAATGATTCTCAGGAGAGGAGCGTAAAAGTAGAAGCCTTTTGTTCTTCTATGGATTTGTTTCCATGTGGGAGTTCCTATTGATCAGTTAAGTATTGAAATAAAGAAAATACACATCTTCTTCAAGGAATATCTCGTGATTTTTCCATTTCATATCAATGTTTAGTTAATTCTTTGAACATGTAATGTTTAAGCTTTCCCTTTACGCCTTCATTCCTCTTGGAGAGAATCACTAAATGTAATTACTGATTTTTTTATAAAATCCTTGGTCTTTCTAACGAGTTAGCAACACATTTACATTACGCTTGTTATCTCTGTGGAGTGATAGATCGGCAGCTATATGCAAATGAGCAGTCAACTGTGAATGCTGCTAAAGAAGAGAGAATACCTCAATGTGAAACCAGCTCTAAGAACAAAGAGATATTTTTTTTAATGGAAACTAGCTATTGATATCAAAGGGAATTAAATGATTCCAATTAAAATGACAAACTATTGACAGGGTCGTGTAGGATTCATGATGAGAACGGTGTGGTTCATATAGTGGACTTCTCTCTCTAGGTGGTTTTCCCTGAAACTCTGTAGGCCATACAGTCGGTTATATCAGACTGTATCTGTGTGATCTACAGTAGTGAGTCTGATACGTTAGCCCTGATCGTCTCTTAATGGGAGCCATACGACAAGCTGTTTAAAGCTCAACATTTCTGCACACTTCACCAAATATACAATACTATAACTGTAAGCCCTGGCTAATTTATACAAAACGTATCTTCATTTGATTGTATGGTCAGTTTTACATTAGGTTGGACACTTCCGGTTATGTAAGATTTGTAAGGCGTTGATGTTAATTTGTGCGAGAGGAGAGAGAGGCTGTGGCCAAAGAGGAGCGTGGCTCTACCATGAATGGACCCTCCTATGATCACTGCTACTGTAGCAGACACTTAATGATCTCTTTAGAATGCAATAATAAAAGAGAAGTGCATTAAGCCCCATCCCGATATAATTGGATTATGTTAAGATAAATTAGTCGTGTCACTTCCTTGCAAGGCTGTCTTTGGAAGTTTAGATCTGTCATATGTAATAAAGTTTATGCCGTTCCTGAAAGGCGTGTTTAAATATTAGGGATTTGTGCATGAGTAATGGTGACAGCCCTTCCCTATACCTTCTTGGTTTCTATGGATACACCTTAGAGACGGGCAGATTTTAGCTTCCTGTCACCTATTATTTATATTATGAATTGAAGACTTTTGTCCCATAAATACCTCTGTAACAGATCAATCTTCACATTTCCCCCCCATTGCTACCACAGAACATGGAGGGAAAATAACAAAGTCTCATCCACATGCACAAAAGCGCTCTGTCATGAGATAAATCTGATATCTATTCAGTGACTTAACCTCAGATGTTCCATGACTTTTCCACATTGATTTGAAGGAGGTGAAGAGGCTGAGGGGTGAGGCAGAAAAGGGGATGGAGGGGCCATTTGAAAAGGAAATAACCTTTCGGACTGAGTGGATGTTAGATATAGCATCCCATAGATGCCCATTGTGGAGCCGTCAAGCTGCCACCCTATGATTTGAAACTTGCATTGGTGAGGCACAAAGCGGCTGCACTGGGCTTCCAGCGTCCATCTCTTTTCACTGAGCGATCAATAGTTGTCTTTGTCTCCTCTCTCTCCTCTTGACAGGCCTGCTTTTAAATGGCTGGTTTAACCAGTTACTTACAGGTCTCCTCAGCCTCCCATTTACATCCAAATCAATCACTCTAATGAAAATTAATGGCACAGTGAAAGCATAAGAATTGGCGTACAACAGTTCACTCTCCATGACAGACCTGCTTTTTTCCACACTATACTGTAAATGCACAATTACAGCACTGTTGTTGTTGTTTTTCTACATATCATTGACTCCTCACTTGGCTGTCTGTTTGAAGAATCGCTATTGGAATAGGATGTATTGGTCCATTCAGATTAGAGGCTAGTGTGCTGTAATGGGTGGTGTAAGTCTCTCAGTCAACTCCATTCTGCAGAGAGAGCTGCAGGGCTTTCCTAATGATTCAATATATGAATGATGCTGATGAAAAGCATCGCCTCCCTCTCAAAGCCAGCCTGCTCATTCTGAGAGGAAGCAGCACTCCCATAGGACTGACTGACGCACACTGGTGAGGCAAAACAATATGACAGAACGATGGGAGCCCTCTGATTATAGAGCTTTGTCTCAACAATGATAACCTGTTTGAACTACAACTACAGGAATGATACATTGGATCTGGTCACTGTCCTTGACCAGCTTGGGTATACTGGCATGGGTATACTGGCATGGAACTGTGTTTATTTCAATATTGCCAAAAGGGCAGAAATTGTAAAGAATATGCCATTTATACCCCCAACAATTTGTCTACGTTATTAAGAGTAAACTTATGCCCAGCCATTTGAAATAACTTGACGTTGACTAAATTGTTGACTACATAATCATGTCAGTAATAGACCTGTTTTGTTCATGATAATCTGCTTCTTTATGTTCATTTTTCATAAAATAAATGATAACTTTGGTTTAGAGTGATGAAGCCTGTGCATCTGAAGGAGCTGATTAAGGGCCCATGTGCATGTGAAATCACAGCAGTGCCATCAGAATGCCTTTAAATTCCATGGCTGATTTAAGTACCTTGCAAATGTAACTAGATAGATAACAAAGGAGCTATTAAATAACTGACAAAGTACCAAGGTAGAGGCAGGGAGGATTAGCCTTTAACTTCACATAAGATTAGATAGCCTTGAGTTCTAATTAAAATCCTCATTCCCCTTCTAAGGTAGTAATTTCGATCTAAAAGAGAGAAGAAAGTTTGATGTTTTGCAGACATCTTCTTCCCTGTTCACTTCCAAACCTGTTTCTATCTTTCTCTTTTCTTAGACTTGATTGAAATCAATGTTATCTCTTCCACTGGGTAACACTTTCTTGCCCTTCCTCTGCCTGAAAGTCAAATGCCTTAATTTAATTTACCAGAGAACCAGTCCACTATACACCAGCACACAGATAAAAAACATACATACTATGCGAACATACACACACACTCACATTTTTCCTCTATATCCTGTATGTTTACCTTTCAGATAAGGATTTTTGTCTAAAAAGTCATCCTCATGAATGCAACCTTGTCCTTTGCTCCTCCGGATGTTTCTTGTCAGAGGAGGTAGGTATTGTCTTTAATGCTCCTCTGGATGTTTCTTGTCAGAGGCGGTAGGTATTGTATTTAATGCTCCTCTGGATGTTTCTTGTCAGAGGAGGTAGGTATTGTATTTAATGCTCCTCTGGATGTTTCTTGTCAGAGGCGGTAGGTATTGTATTTAATGCTCCTCTGGATGTTTCTTGTCAGAGGAGGTAGGTATTGTATTTAATGCTCCTCTGGATGTTTCTTGTCAGAGGAGGTAGGTATTGTCTTTAATGCTCCTCTGGATGTTTCTTGTCAGAGGAGGTAGGTATTGTCTTTAATGCTCCTCTGGATGTTTCTTGTCAGAGGAGGTAGGTATTGTCTTTAATGCTCCTCTGGATGTTTCTTGTCAGAGGCGGTAGGTATTGTCTTTAATGCTCCTCTGGATGTTTCTTGTCAGAGGAGGTAGGTATTGTCTTTAATGCTCCTCTGGATGTTTCTTGTCAGAGGCGGTAGGTATTGTCTTTAATGCTCCTCTGGATGTTTTTCTTGTCAGAGGAGGTAGGTATTGTCTTTAATGCTCCTCTGGATGTTTCTTGTCAGAGGCGGTAGGTATTGTCTTTAATGCTCCTCTGGATGTTTCTTGTCAGAGGAGGTAGGTATTGTCTTTAATGCTCCTCTGGATGTTTCTTGTCAGAGGCGGTAGGTATTGTCTTTAATGCTCCTCTGGATGTTTCTTGTCAGAGGAGGTAGGTATTGTCTTTAATGCTCCTCTGGATGTTTCTTGTCAGAGGCGGTAGGTATTGTCTTTAATGCTCCTCCGGATGTTTCTTGTCAGAGGAGGTAGGTATTGTCTTTAATGCTCCTCTGGATGTTTCTTGTCAGAGGCGGTAGGTATTGTCTTTAATGCTCCTCTGGATGTTTCTTGTCAGAGGCGGTAGGTATTGTCTTTAATGCTCCTCTGGATGTTTCTTGTCAGAGGAGGTAGGTATTGTCTTTAATGCTCCTCTGGATGTTTCTTGTCAGAGGAGGTAGGTATTGTCTTTAATGCTCCTCCGGATGTTTCTTGTCAGAGGAGGTAGGTATTGTCTTTAAAGAACAACAACAAACAGGTTGTTCTCCAGTGGAGAAGCCTTTACATTGAGCCACTGGTTAGTTGTGAAGGGTAAGCAGGCTGCATGAGCTGGTAAGAGGGACTGATTTGTATCTACATGAAGAAAATAACAATTAAGCTGATGGAGGAGAGATGGTGGCAACATTGACCCAAATGTTCAATAGCAGACAGACAGACTGTTAAAAAGGAGTTTGACCCTGTTCTCGGTGCCTGGCCCAATTTAGTTAGGTCATTATTTCCTCTGTGCTTGTTGTGACAGAGGGATGTTTACCTTGCTTTTAAAACTCCTCCACCTCATGGTTTCAGTTTCCCTTCTCCTCTTTTCCAGCTCATTAAACCCAAACCATTATATTCTAGCAGAAAGCCTCATAGGCTGGTGTCTTAAATGAAAACAGTCAGAATTGAGCTGATGGGATGGATCACTGTGCCCAAGCAAAAAGTTATCATCACTGTGCTTGATTTATTTTGCTATGTTCACTGCATGTATTTAGGATAGATCAGACTAGTCGTAAGGCTCACTGCAATAACCATTATTCTACAAAAGAGTATTCTGATAGTCGACCCCTGAAATTAAACAGGCAATTTTACCTGGTAATTGGGTGGTACGATATTGTATCAAACCCTGTGCTAAGGACCATACACTATGGCCATTCAGACAAATACCTTTTCTGTTTTCTTCCAAACATTTTAGCAGAGACGGTAAAATAGAAAAATTACCCAGAGTAAGTGTTCACTGAAAGTCTTATATGATAACTGGTAAGTAATATACTGTATGAGGCGAGGGACCTTCGTTTTCAATAAGATTTCAGGTGCTAAAGAAACATGTAGCAAGGCCAAATTTGTTGGCCTTATTGACTTATTTATCTAAGTGGGAAAACATGGTCACAACAAACCAGGATCTAAGGGTTTTCTTGCCTCAAGTCACAGTCAGATAGATAGTTATTGATAAAATGAAGCGTTTCTCTGGCCATCTGCAGTGATTTAAACAGAGAGAGGAAACTAACCCTCAGGAGACACAAGGACACCACCTCACCTCAGCCACATAGCAGACACAGAACAGCCAGACTCGCCACTGTTTTATTCATCAGTTGAACTTGAAACGCCTTTTGAATTTGAAATGTACATCCTAAATGGTAATATACTGTATCTCGGGGTTAAATAATAATAATTTTCTCAGTTAGCATCATAGAGGCAGGGAGCTGTAATTGCCATAAACATAGTCTAATTAAAGGTCTTTGGTGTACAGTATGTGATATTTTTTTACCCTGGCACATATCTGTGCATAAATACAATTTATAGCTTTAGTTAATTATCAGTATTTGTGCAGGGATTTAATAACTAGCGTAACCAACAGATGGCATTTTTCCAGTGTTTGCTTTTTTATAGTGGATGTTTGGTGTTCAAAGACACTGAGAAACCCAATGGGGGAACACTGAACAGTGATAGTCAGTGTTAGTCACCAGGATCAAACAGCAGGACAGCCTGATGACACATCTCAGCACTGGCTTTTTTACCCACCTTAGTCCTACCGTTAGGAGCTACTCTGCCTCCCCAACCCCCTCCGGTTCTCCACTTTGAACTCCACTTCTGAGGCTGTTAATGAATGTTTTAATGGGCAAAATTGTAAACGTGTAATGGTGGTAGACCAGAGAGCCAATTAGTCATGAAGATTCATCTTCAACCAGAGGTTGTTTAGAGAGGTAGCATGAACATTATATAGATCCGTATGGATAATATCCCTGCAGTACTGTACCTAATGCATATTCCTCTCATTTGTAACATTTCCCTATGTAACTTATGGCTCACTTTACATGTACAATGGGGTCCAAAATTATTGACACCCTTGAAAAAAATGAGCAAAAATGACTGTATCAAATAAACCATTAAAATACTGAGTTATATTGTATGCTCAAAAAAATTGGGAAATCATATTATTTTATACTAATGCAATTGCTCAGAGAAAGAGATTTGTTAACCAAGTAATACTTTTTTTTCAATATTTGAATTATTTAATTTATACAGTCATTTTTGCTCTTCTTTATCAAGGGTGTCAATAATTAAGGACCCCACTGTACATCATCATGTTAGTGATTAGGTATGTTAGACTGCTGAAAAGAAAAGGCATCGTTTTATTGCCTTATTGACTTATTTCTCTGCTCAATGTTATTTAGTGGGAAAACATGGTCACAACAAACCAGGATCTAAGGGTTTTCTTGCCTCAAGTCACAGTCAGATAGATAGTTATTGATAAAATGAAGCGTTTCTCAAGCTAACTCTACGTTTAATACAGTATAGATAAGTGGCAGACATACGGTACATTCGGAAAGTATTCAGACCCCTTCCCCTTTTCCACATTTTATTACGTTACAGCCTTAATCTAAAATTCATTAAATACATGTTTTCCCTCATGAATCTAAACACAATATCCCATAATGACAAAGCAAAATAGTTTAGTTTTAAATTATTATTATTATTATTTTTTACATTTGAGCAAATGTATAACAAATACAAAACAGAAATACCTTATTTACGTAAGTATTCAGACCCTTTGCTATGAGACTCGAAATAGAATTCAAGTTCAACTGTTTCCATTGATCATCTTTGAGATGTTTCTACAACTTGATTGGAGTCCACCTTTGGTAAGTTAAATTGATTAAACATGATTTGGAAAGGCACACACCTGTCTATGTAAGGTCCCACAGTTGTCGGAGCAAAAACCAAGCATGAGGTCGAAGGTATTGTCCGTAGAGCTCCGAGACAGAATTGTGTCGAGGCACAAATCAGGGGAAGGGTACCAAAACATTTCTGCAGCAGGTCCAAGAACACAGTGGCCTCCATCATTCTTAAATGGAAGAAGTTTGGAACCACCAAGACTCTTATTAGACTAAACAATTGGGGGAGAAGGGCCTTGGTCAAGGAGGTGACCAACAACCCGATGGTCACTCTGACAGAACTCTAGAGGTCCTCTGTGGAGATGGGAGATCCTTCCAGATGGACAACCATCCCTGCAGCACTCAGGCCAACAATCAGGCCTTTATGATAGAGTGGCCAGACAGAAGCCACTCCTCAGTAAAAGGCACAACAGCCCGCTTGGAGTTTGCCAAAAGATTTTCTGGTCTGATGAAACAAAGATGAAACTAAGATTGAACTCTTTAGCCTGAATGCATCTGGAGGAAACCTGGCACCATCCCTACGGTGAAGCATGGTAGTGGCAGCATTATGCTGTGGGGATGTTTTTCCGCTGCAAGGACTGGGAAACTAGTCAGGATCGAGGGAAAGATGAACAGAGCAAAATACAGAGAGATCCTTAAAAACCTGCTCCAGAGCGCTCAGAACCTCAGATTGGGGCGACAGTTCACAGTTCACCTTCCTAAACACACAGACAATACAACACAGGAGTGGCTGTGGGACAAGTGTCTGAATGTCCTTGAGTGGCCCTGCCAGAGCCTGGACTTGAAACCCGATCTAACATCTCTGGAGGGACCTGAAAATATCTGTGCAGCGACTCTCCCCATCCAACCTGACAGAGCTTGAGATGATCTGCAGAGAAGAATGGGATAAACTCCCCAAATACAGGTGTGCCAAGCTTGTAGCGTCATACCCAAAAAGTCTGAAGGCTGTCATCGCTGCCAAAGTTGCTTCAACAAAGTACTGAGTAAAGGGTCTGAATACTTATGTAAATGTTTTTTCTGTTTTTTATTTGTAATCACTTTGCTAACATTTCAGAACCCTGTATTTGCTTTCTCATTATGGGTTATTGTGTGTAGATTGATCCATTGAATCCATTTTAGACGTAAAAAATGTGGGAAAAGTCAAGAGGTCCGAATACTTTCCGAATGCACTGTAACTTAGGTTAGGTTTGGTTAGATAGCTAACTATATACATACAGTTGAAGTTGGAAGTTTACATACACCTTAGCCAAATACACTTGCACTTAAACTTTTTCACAATTCCTGACATTTAATCGCAGTAAAAATTCCCTGTCTTAGGTCAGTTAGAATCACCACTTTATATTAAGAATGTGAAATGTCAGAATAATAGTAGAGAGAATTATTTATTTCAGCTTTTATTTCTTTCATCACATTCCCAGTGAGTCAGTAGTTTACATACACTCAATTAGTATTTGGTAGCATTTCCTTTAAATTGTTTAGCTTGGGTGAAACGTTTCGGCTAACCTTCCACAAGCTTCCCACAATAAGTTGGGTGAATTTTGACCCATTCCTCCTGACAGAGCTGGTGTAACTGAGTCAGGTTTGTAGGCCTCCTTGCTCGCACATGCTTTTTCAGTTCTGCCCACAAATGTTCTATAGGATTGAGGTCAGGGCTTTGTGATGGCTACTCCAATACCTTGACTCCTTAAGCCATTTTTCCACAACTTAGGAAGTATGCGTGTGGTCATTTTCCATTTGGAAGACCAATTTGCGACCAAGCTTGAACTTCCTGACTGATGTCTTGAGATGTTGCTTCAATATATCCACGTAATCTTCCTGCCTGATGATGCCATCTATTTTGTCTCAGTCCCTCCTGCAGCAAAGCCCTCCCAAACATGATGCTGCCAACCCCGTGCTTCACGGTTGGGATGGTGTTCTTCGGCTTGCAAGCGACCCCCTTTTTCCTCCAAACATAACGATGGTCATTATGGCCAAACAGTTTTCATCAGACCAGAGGACATTTCTCCAAAAAGTACGATCTTTGTCCCCATGTACAGTTGCAAACCGTAGTTTAGCTTTTTTATGGCGGTTTTGGAGCAGTGGCGTCTTCCTTGCTGATAACCTTTCAGGTTATGTCGATATAGGACTCGTTTTACTGTGGATATAGATACTTTTGTTCCTGTTTCCTCCAGCATCTTCACAAGGTCCTTTGCTGTTGTTCTGGGATTGATTTGCACTTTTCACACCAAAGTACAGTCATCTCTAGGTGACAGAATGCATCTCCTTCCTGAGCGGTATGATGGCTGTGTGGTCCCATGGTGTTTATGCTTGCGTACTATTGTTTGTACAGTTGTACAGATGAGCGTGGTACCTTCAGGCATTTGGAAATTGCTCCCAATGATGAACCAGACTTGTGGAGGTCTACAATTTTTTTTGTGAGGTCTTGGCTGATTTATTTTGATTTTCCCATGATGTAAAGCAAAGATGCACTGAGTTTGAAGGTAGGCCTTGAAATACATCCACAGGTATACCTCCAATTGACTCAATTTATGTCAATTAGCCTATCAGAAGCTTCTAAAGCCATGACATCAAGTGAAATAATCTGTCTGTAAACAATTGTTGGAAAAATGACTTGTGTCACGCACAAGGTAGATTTCCTAACCGACTTGCCAAAACTATAGTTTGTTAACAAACTAGTTTTAATGACTCCAACCGAAGTGTATGTAAACTTCAACTGTGTAAGAAAAATACGTAAAATATGGAGTGGCTGCGGATCCAACTTCTCCCTGACCTTTTTTTTTCCAGACTAAAGATCCCGAAGCTTCTTCTCATTTGTTTCTTTCCATCTACTTTACGCACACATTTTTGTGGTCTCCTTCCCTTCATATTTCTCACTGTGAATCGTGAATGATAATTCTTCAAGTTTTAACAGTGAAACGTCCATGCAGTATCTTGCACACCAACCATTTGATATTAATCAGTTTCATGGGGATATGCATTCAGAATGTTAGAGCAGATGGTGTTAACAAACTGTAGCATAACCTAGATGTGTATTTTGCCTCGGCGCGCACTGTTGAGAATAAAATGTCTTGGGTTTTTCGTCTTACTGTAATGTTATAGGCTACTACAGCCTATAAAATAACTGTTATTTTGTGAATCATTTTTTTCCTCATTGTGTGTTTTTATAGCCCACCCCATCCATCATTCTCTCTAATTTACCACTCGTTCTCTCCGTCTACGCTGGGATGTCAAAAGGCTTATGGCCCTATAAACCTGAGAGAAGGTAGCAAATGGAGCCGCATTGTCAGGTGCAGGTTGGGCCCTTATCAATAGAGCAGGACTGCCAGTAATTAGTAGCATAATCACCTTGGTAATTTAACCACTGCTCACTGTCGCGCCCTGCTCTCTCTGCTCTGTAGCAGGGCTGGGGACGGGAAAGACACTGCAGTAGCATCAGGGCTCCAGGACACGTATCTCTGTGTCTTTTTCTCTTTTGTATCTATGGATTGATAGATCGATCAATCTTTCTATCTGCTTATCTACACTGAACAAAAATATAAACGTAACATGTAAAGTGTTCGTCCCATGTTTCATGAGCTGAAATAAAAGATCCCAGAAATTCTACATTACACTCGAAAAGCGTAGTTCTCTCAAATTTTGTGCACAAATTTGTTTACATCCCTGTTTGTGCAGTTTTGTCACACAACACAATGCCACAGATGTCTCAGGTTTTGAGGGTGCATGCAATTGGCATGCTTTCTGCAGGAACGTCCACCAGAACATTTGGCAGAGAATTTAATATTCATTTTTCTATGCCGTTTTAGAGAATTTGGCCGTATGTCCAACTATCCTCAAAACTGCAGACCACGTGTACGGCGTTGTGTGGGCGAGCGGTTTGCTGATGTAAACGTTGTCAACAGAGGGCCCCATGGTGGCAGTGGTGTTATAGTATGGGCAGGCATAAGCTACGGACAACAAACACATCTGTGTTTTATTGATGGCAATTTGAATGCACATACTGTGACGAGATCCTGAGGCCCATTGTCGTGCCATTCATCCTCCATTGTCATGCCATTCATCCTGCATTGTCGTGCCATTCATCCTCCATTGTCGTGCCATTCATCCTGCATTGTCGTGCCATTCATCCTCCATTGTCGTGCCATTCCATCCTGCATTGTGGTGCCATTCATCCTCCATTGTCGTGCCATTCCATCCTCCATTGTCGTGCCATTTATCCTCCATTGTCGTGCCATTCATCCTGCATTGTCGTGCCATTCATCCTGCATTGTCGTGCCATTCATCCTCCATTGTCGTGCCATTCATCCTCCATTGTCGTGCCATTCATCCTGCATTGTCGTGCCATTCATCCTCCGTTGTCGTGCCATTCATCCTGCATTGTCGTGCCATTCATCCTCCATTGTCGTGCCATTCATCCTGTATTGTCGTGCCATTCATCCTCCATTGTCGTGCCGTTCATTCTCCATTGTCGTGCCATTCATCCTCCATTGTCGTGCCGTTCATTCTCCATTGTCGTGCCATTCATCCTGCATTGTCGTGCCGTTCATCCTCCATTGTCGTGCCATTCATCCTGCATTGTCGTGCCATTCATCCTCCATTGTCGTGCCGTTCATCCTCCATTGTCGTGCCATTCATCCTGCATTGTCGTGCCATTCATCCTCCATTGTCGTGCCATTCATCCTGCATTGTCATGCCATTCTTCCTCCATTGTCGTGCCATTCATCCTGCATTGTCGTGCCATTCATCCTGCATTGTCGTGCCATTCATCCTCCATTGTCGTGCCATTCATCCTGCATTGTCATGCCATTCTTCCTCCATTGTCGTGCCATTCATCCTGCATTGTCGTGCCATTCATCCTGCATTGTCGTGCCATTCATCCTGCATTGTCGTGCCATTCATCCTCCATTGTCATGCCATTCATCCTCCATTGTCGTGCCATTCATCCTCCATTGTCGTGCCATTCATCCTCCATTGTCGTGCCATTCATCCTCCATTGTCGTGCCATTCATCCTGCATTGTCGTGCCATTCATCCTCCATTGTCGTGCCGTTCATTCTCCATTGTCGTGCCATTCATCCTCCATTGTCGTGCCATTCATCCTGCATTGTTGTGCCATTCATCCTCCATTGTCGTGCCGTTCATCCTCCATTGTCGTGCCATTCATCCTGCATTGTCGTGCCATTCATCCTCCATTGTCGTGCCGTTCATTCTCCATTGTCGTGCCGTTCATTCTCCATTGTCGTGCCATTCATCCTGCATTGTCGTGCCATTCATCCTCCATTGTTGTGCCGTTCATTCTCCATTGTCGTGCCGTTCATTCTCCATTGTCGTGCCATTCATCCTGCATTGTCGTGCCATTCATCCTCCATTGTTGTGCCGTTCATTCTCCATTGTCGTGCCGTTCATTCTCCATTGTCGTGCGTTCATTCTCCATTGTCGTGCTGTTCATTCTCCATTGTCGTGCCATTCATCCTCCATTGTCGTGCCGTTCATTCTCCATTGTCGTGCCATTCATCCTCCATTGTCGTGCCGTTCATTCTCCATTGTCGTGCCATTCATCCTGCATTGTCATGCCATTCATCCTCCATTGTCGTGCCATTCATCCTCCATTGTCGTGCGATTCTTCCTCCGTTGTCGTGCCGTTCATTCTCCATTGTCGTGCCATTCATCCTGCATTGTCGTGCCATTCATCCTGCATTGTCGTGCCATTCATCCTGCATTGTCGTGCCATTCATCCTCCATTGTCGTGCCATTCATCCTCCATTGTCGTGCCATTCATCCTCCATTGTCGTGCCATTCATCCTGCATTGTCGTGCCATTCATCCTGCATTGTCGTGCCATTCATCCTCCATTGTCGTGCCATTCATCCTGCATTGTCATGCCATTCTTCCTCCATTGTCGTGCCATTCATCCTGCATTGTCGTGCCATTCATCCTGCATTGTCGTGCCATTCATCCTGCATTGTCGTGCCATTCATCCTCCATTGTCATGCCATTCATCCTCCATTGTCGTGCCATTCATCCTCCATTGTCGTGCCATTCATCCTCCATTGTCGTGCCATTCATCCTCCATTGTCGTGCCATTCATCCTGCATTGTCGTGCCATTCATCCTCCATTGTCGTGCCGTTCATTCTCCATTGTCGTGCCATTCATCCTCCATTGTCGTGCCATTCATCCTGCATTGTTGTGCCATTCATCCTCCATTGTCGTGCCGTTCATCCTCCATTGTCGTTCGTGCCATTCATCCTGCATTGTCGTGCCATTCATCCTCCATTGTCGTGCCGTTCATTCTCCATTGTCGTGCCGTTCATTCTCCATTGTCGTGCCATTCATCCTGCATTGTCGTGCCATTCATCCTCCATTGTTGTGCCGTTCATTCTCCATTGTCGTGCCGTTCATTCTCCATTGTCGTGCCATTCATCCTCCATTGTTGTGCCGTTCATTCTCCATTGTCGTGCCGTTCATTCTCCATTGTCGTGCCGTTCATTCTCCATTGTTGTGCTGTTCATTCTCCATTGTCGTGCCATTCATCCTCCATTGTCGTGCCGTTCATTCTCCATTGTCGTGCCATTCATCCTCCATTGTCGTGCCGTTCATTCTCCATTGTCGTGCCATTCATCCTGCATTGTCATGCCATTCATCCTCCATTGTCGTGCCATTCATCCTCCATTGTCGTGCGATTCTTCCTCCGTTGTCGTGCCGTTCATTCTCCATTGTCGTGCCATTCATCCTGCATTGTCGTGCCATTCATCCTGCATTGTCGTGCCATTCATCCTGCATTGTCGTGCCATTCATCCTCCATTGTCGTGCCATTCATCCTCCATTGTCGTGCCATTCATCCTCCATTGTCGTGCCATTCATCCTCCGTTGTCGTGCCATTCATCCTGCATTGTTGTGCCATTCATCCTCCATTGTCGTGCCATTCATACTCCATTGTCGTGCCATTCATCCTCCGTTGTCGTGCCGTTCATTCTCCATTGTCGTGCCATTCATCCTCCATTGTTGTTTATCTATTTACAGTGCATTCGTAAAGTATTCAGACCCCTTGACTCTTTCCACATTTTGTTACGTTACAGCCTGATTCTAAAATGGATTAAATCAGGGTTTTTCCTCTCTCATCAATCTACACACAATACCCCATAATGACAAAGCAAAAATAGATTTTTAGAAATTGTAGCAAATTTATTTAAAACGAATAGAAATTGAAATATCACATTTACATAAGTATTCAGACCCTTCCCTTTCTCAGTACTTTATTGGAGCACCTTTGGCATCGATTACAGCCTCGAGTCTTCTTGGGTATGATGCTACAAGCTTGGCACACATGTATTCTGGGAATTTCTCCCATTCGTATCTGCAAATCCTCTCAAGCTCTGTCAGGTTGGATGGGGAGCGTCGCTGCACAGATATGTTTGATCGGGTTCAAGTCCGG